>NW_026606374.1:170000-247500 GCF_029834395.1 Sorex fumeus | reverse complement strand
GATGGATGGGTGGATGGATGGATGGATGGGTGGATAGATGAGTGGATGGATGGATGGGTGGATGGTGGATGGGTGGGTGGATGGAAGGATGGGTGGTGGATGGGTGGATGAGTAGGTGGATGGATAGGTGGATGGATGGGTGGATGGATGAGTGGATGGATGAGTGGATGGATGGATGGATGGGTGGGTGGACGGATGGAAGGATGGGTGGGTGGATGAGTAGGTGGATGGGTGGATGGAAGGATGGGTGGATGGATGGGTGGATAGATGAGTGGATGGATGGATGGATGAGTGGATGGATGGATGGATGAGTGGTTGGATAGATGGGTGAAATAGTTGGGTGATGTCCGGATGGATGGTGTACAGACAGGGCGGAGAGTCAGAAGGACGGATGGGTGGGTGGGTGGATCAATAGGAGGATGGATGTCGGAAGATGACAGACGGATGAAGGTAAGAGCTGGGAGGGGGTGGGTGATGGTATGGGGCTGGAGAGTGCTACAGTAGGCAGCGTGTTTGCCTTCCCTGTAATTCCGGCCAGGAGTAATTCCAAGTGCAGAGTAAGCCCTGAGCACTGCCGGGCGTGGCCCCAGACCAAAAGGAAACAATGTGTCCTCCTATCCAAAGTCATGAATTATGCTGACAGGCTTATAGATACCCAATCATTTCCATATTCCTAGAATAAACTCCACATGTTCACAAAATATTTTTATAGGGAGCCACACCCAGTGGAACTCAGGGCTTACTCCTGGCTCTCTGCTCAGGGATCACTCCCGGAAGTGCTCAGGGAATCGTATGAGGTTCCGAGGATCAAACTGGGGTCGGCTGCGAGCCAGGCAGGTGTGTAACCACTGGACTATCTCCCTGGTCTCCACCAACTGTATTTAACAGAAGTCATCTTGGCACCAGTACCGAGACGGATCCCAAACGCATCCCCCAGGGTCCCCCGAGCACCGCCAGGAGTGACCCCGGAGTCAACCCTGAGCACAGCTGGGTGTGACCCCCAAAAGCCAAAAATAAAAAAAAATTAGAAAAACTAGTTTAAAAAATCTAAGAGACGTGCCATTGAGGTTAAAACCCACATGACACCAGATCCCGGTATATTTACATGTTTTATTAAATCTTTACAATCAGTAATTATAATCAAATACACAATTATGTACACGGATTATATACAATCTGCCCAGACTTATACATCACAGTACGGCGTTTCCCTTAGAAAGAATGTACACATTTATCAGCGAACGACAAACTCCACCAAACAGCGTCACCCAGCACCTATACGCAGACAACGGTTTCATAAATTACATCATAAGAAAATAGACGGCTGTAAATTGGGCGTTTAAAAATGTCTTTTATAAAATCTGCACATACAATTATTTCATTCACAGAATGTTTTTTTTTTGTTTGTTTTTTTTTCCTCTCTCTACGTTCTGACTGAAGCTTTGTGCATTAAAACAACTGCCTGAAGATTTCCTCCACCGCCACCGCCCCTAAACGCAGGAGTATGACCGGAATCCCCCGAGCTGAGCCTTTGTCTTTTGTAAAAATTTGGCATGGGGTCTGGTTAGAGGGAAAATGCTGGTTTTGCTGTTAAAAACAACAACACCCCAATTTGTCTGATGGTTGTTTAAATAAAACATTCCAGGTCAACTGCATCTTAGAGAAGCTTTAAAAAAAAAATAAATCAGAGTGCGCAATTTTTGTTTTACTTTCGAATACTGTGAAGAAAAACAAAAACAAAACAAAAAAGGAAGCATACGATTTCAAAGATTTTGTTCTGAAATGACCATTGCTGTCTTGCTGGAAGCTTATTAATAATTAAAGAGAAAAGAGGACAAACACCTTATTCTAACGAAATTTCCTCTCCCCAACGGATGGATTCTCTATCCCGATGCCTTCACACCTGACCCTTTGCACAGGGAACGAGCATAGCGAGGTGAGGGGCTGGAGGGGGGAATTGGACATTTTTTTGTGAATTGCAGCATTTCTAGTTAAACACGTTACCCAGAAGCCCCATGACCCCCCCTGCGGGATACCCCTGCCCTGGTGTCCGAGTCACAAAGGGGACCCTCGCCCCCCCGACTCCGGCCACGGCCACCACCAGCCCCAGGCCCTCTCTGCGGCGCCCACGGCTCACTGAGGTAGACCAGACGGCCCCAGGACTTGGGGTCTCGAGAGCCCCCACCCACCTCCACCCCAATTTAGGACGTCAATTAAGGAAAGCAAAATGAAATGTGGAGGAAAACTCATGCCCGGCAGGCAGGCAGCCGGGTGGGTGGGTCTGGTGGGTCTGGGAGCGGAAGGTGGAGGCTGGGGGTGGGGACCTCTGGTGGTGGTGGTGGGGGGCGTCTCCAGGCTCCTGGGATGGCGACGGCGCCCCCTGGTGGCCACAGGATGGATTCAGACAGACCGAAGGACGGACAGACTCGCTGGGCCTGACCCCTCCCCCCGCCCCCCGCAAGGGCTCTGGGGACAGAATCAAGTCAGAGGCTAGAAGGCTCCTGGCACCGGCCAGCCACGCTAAGGGCCCCACGACCCCTGGAGGTCCCACGGGCCGCAGGGGGACCCCACAGCAGAGCCCCGAGGGGCCTTCCCAGGTCGGGCCTGGCCTGAGGCCAACGACATGCCCTGGTCTCCCTGAGGCTGCCCTGCAACGCCTGCCCGGCGGGCCCCAGGCCTGGGGGAAGCAGGTGGTGAACGCGGTCGCCAGGCCCAGCCACGAGGGCCGCCCAGAAG
Source organism: Sorex fumeus (assembly GCF_029834395.1). Lineage (NCBI taxonomy): Eukaryota > Metazoa > Chordata > Mammalia > Eulipotyphla > Soricidae > Sorex > Sorex fumeus. Next base: position 244,764 of record NW_026606374.1, on the reverse strand, counting down.
CACGGAGGCCGGAAGGCGTGACTCCCATGACAGACGACTGAGTGGAGAATGCCGCCCCCCCAGGTCCTGGGGAGAAGGAGCCCCGCTCTTGGCTGCACGGCTGGACCTTCCCGGAGCTCCACCCTCGGACCCGTGATTCAACGGCCAACGGGCGAGTGGCAGTTCATGGTCCCCACGGGCAGGGGAGGAGGTTGGCAGGTTCAAGGGCCCTGGGGTCGGGGTCCACATAGGCCCCCAGGGCACTGGACGGGCAGCGGCGGGTCCGGGAGGGGCTCCGTGGGGTGGGGCCAGCCCCCTCCCCTGCGTCCCAGGTCGGCCCAGATCCCCAGGGTGGACACTGGGTCCCTCTGGCTCCCACGGGGGGCCCAGACGCCACCTCCAGTTCCTCCCACCGGGGGGGGGGCCGGCCCACCACCTCCCTGAGGCCCGGCCGGGGGGCTCGGGCCCCCCTAGAGCTCGTCCTTCTTCATCAGCTCAAGGACCTCGAGTTCCTCGCTCCAGTCAGCCAGGATGGAGTCGAGGGGCTGCTCCCTCTCGCGGCCCCAGTCGGTGTCCTGGTCCGGCTCATCTGCGCCCGGGTCCGAGTCCGCGGCGCTCTCTGCGTCCGTAGAGACGTCCCTGTCCGTGTCCCCCCCGTCCACGCCCGCGTCCGCGTCCCTGCACTCCTCTGACAGGCTGGGGGGCTCGGGGCCGTCGGGGGCCAGCCCGGGGGGCTCGGGGCCGGGGTCCGTCTCGCTGTCCTCAGGTGAGGTGGCCGGCGAGTCCTCACCGGGGCTGGGCGGCTCCTCGGCCTCTGTCTCGCCGTCTGGTGAGGGAGAAGCGCGTGTCAGTGCCCGACCCCACACACGTGGCCCTCCGGGATGGGAGGTGCTCCACCCGCAGTGCTCCTGGAGGGCGGTGGTGAGGACGGGCGTTGGGACGGAGTCAGGGCTGGGGGCTAGCCACGGGCTGGGGGAAGCTTCTACGCCGCCCCCCAGAGCCCCTCCCAGCCCCCTCCAGACCCTTGAGGGGTCCCCACAGGGCCCCCCACAGAGCACCAGTCCGGACGTCCAGTGGGCCCGGTCAGGGCCTCTGCTCCCCCTTCCTGTCACCTCAGCAAAAGCCAAACTACGAAGAGGATGAAATCTCGGAGAGGACAGGGCCGAAAGGGCAGAAACCCCTACAGACGCGCAGGAGGGGTCCCAGGTCCACGCCGGCCCCCCAAGTCCTTGGCCACCCGACCGCATCTCAGACAATCTCGGTTACGGCCACACCCCGGGCGCCCAGTCTCGTGGCCTTTCTCCGGGCGCGACACCATTACTGCAGCCCAGAGGGGCCGGGACCCTTGGAGCATTCTCCAAAGCCCAGCGCCCGAGTGGCCAGGGGCAGTGCCCGGCCGTCACGAGCGTCTGCCGGGGCCGAGCGCAGAGCGTTGCCGGAAGCAGAACAGGAACCCAGACACTGCCCGGAGACACAGGGGCGCCAGCACGCGGCCCTGGGGGACCTCTGAGGGACACCTCTGAGGGACACGCGGGGTCTTTAGGAGAGCCAGAGGGCAGAGGGCGGGGGTCACAGGGTGACCTAGGGTCAGTCCTGACCAGCACCAGCTCTGGCTCACGGCAGCCCGGGCGGCGGGTGGGGACAGGTGAGGCAGCCCCAGAGGGGACCCTCGCCCGCCCCAGGGGCCTCCTTCGGCTGGACCACCTGGAGTCCAGCCCCACCCGCCGGGTCCCACCTCGGCCTGCACGGCTTTGGCCTCCCCCGCCTCAGGGACGCCAGTCAAGGCCACCTGGAGAGAGAGAGGGGGTCTCACGGCGCAGACCTGCAGACACACACACACAGAGACTCACACAGACTCATACAGACACACAAAGACAGACTCACAGAAACACAGAATCACACAGACACAGACCCACGCACAGAGACCCACGCACACACAGACACACACACAGACTCACACACTGACTCAGACATACACAGACACACACACAAACATACACAGATTCACACACATAGACTCACACAGACACACACAGACACAGACTCACAGACACACACAGACAGATACACAGAGAGACTCACAGACACACAAACACAGACTCACAGAGACACACACACACATGCAGAGACTCACACACAGACTCATACACACAAAAACAGACTCACAGACACAGACCCACACACACAGACTCATACAGACACACATAGACACAGACTCATAGACAGACACAGACAGATACAGAGAGACTCTCTCAGACTCACAAACTCACACACAGATATACACACAGACCCTCACAGACACGCACAGACTCACACAAACACAGACTCAGGCTCACACACAGACACACGCATACGCACACTACCCACGCGCAGACTCACATACAGACCCACACACCGACTCACACACATACTCAGACGCATAGACTCATTCAGACTCACACACAGACCCAGGCACACACAGACTACACACGCACAGACCCGCACACAGAGACACACCGGGATTCGGGGGTGGGGGCGGGGGTTGTCCCTCTCCGTCCCGGCGGCCGAGTGCTTCCCGCCTGCTCCCGGCTGGAGCAGCTGAAGAGGCCACCCGAGGCGTGGGGAGCCAGAACTGGACGTGAGGGGCCGACACTCCCCTGGGCAGTGGACGGGCCAGGACCCACCCCCATCAGCACACGCTGACTGGGCCGGGCAAGTCCGCTCAGCGGCTCAGCTCCCAGGGGGCTGCCCCGACGGGGGCATCGGAGGCGGCAAGGCCAGTGAGTCGGGCAGGACCCACCCCAGCGCCTGCCAGGGATGTGCTGGAAGGACAGACGGGGACGTTCAACCAGGCAGGCGGCGACATCACAGACACAGAGCAAAGAGAGCATATATGCACACGCGTGTCCATGCCTGCAGGCACATGACCACATATATGCACACGCGTGTCCATGCCTGCAGGCACGTAACCATATATATGCACACGCGTGTCCGTGCCTGCAGGTACACAACACACATGGGATCCGAGGATGCGTGACCACATATACGCACACGCGTGCCCGTGCCTGCAGGCACGTACACGCATGGAACCTTAGGGCACGCACCCACATATATGCACACGCGTGTCCATGCCTGCAGACACGTAACCACATATACGCATGCGTGCACAGCTGCGTGCCCGCGGCAGTTCCCGTGCCCGTACATGTACCCTGAGGGTGCTCAGTGCACGATACTTACTCCTGTTCAGGATGCAGCTGGGCACCATTTTGCCCCCGAGCAAGGCGGCTGCCGTTCCGGGAGCAGAAACGAGGAAAGCGAGGGTTAGGGCCCGGCCCCGGCGGGCGAGGCCGCGTGTGCCGCACAGACCCGCCTGCACTCCTCCGCCGGCCCAGACGCCCGCCAGGCGGTGTGCGGACGTGCGGGTCAGCCCCGTGCTGCCCAAGCCTCGTCCTCCACTGGACACAGCAGCCCCCCTCAGGGCCGCCCCCAGGAGCTCCTGCACGCATACGGTGCCCGGCAGAGGGTCTCGGGCCGGCCGGGAGCCCCTTCCCGGGTGCCCGCAGCGCCCGAGACGGACCCTGGGACTCTGCCCACAGCTCGGGGGTGTCATTCTCCTGCACAGTCGCTTCCCCGAGGTACGAGACCGGCACTTACTGGAGGCGGAAACGCTTGGGGAGCTGACGGGGTTTCAGAGAGAGCCGGGACGGGCTGGCTGAGCACACGTGTGTCCCCGCCTGTGTGCACGTGTGTGCGTGTTCCTGCACGTCTGCATGCGTGCCTCTGCATGCTATCTCCCCACGTGTATGCATCCCTGCGCCCTCCCGTGTGTGCCGTGTCCCCCGTAGGTGTGTCCCCGTGTGTATGTGTGCGTGTCCCCGTGTGTGTCCCCATGTATGTGTGTGTGTGTCCCCCATATGTCTGTGTGGGTGTCCCCCTGTGTGTCCACTGTGCGTGTGCGCGTTCCCAATGTGTGCATGTCCCTGTGTCCCCACGTGTGTCCCTGTGTGTGTATGTGCCCCTGAGCGTGTCCCCGTGTGTGTTTGTGCGTGTCCCCATGTGTCCCTGTGTGTGTGTGTGTGTGTGTGTCCCCCATATGTCTGTGTGGGTGACCCCTTTGTGTGTCCACTGTGCGTGTGCGTGTCCCCAATGTGTGCATGTCCCTGTGTCCCCACGTGTGTCCCCGTGTGTGTGTGTGTGCCCCTGCGTGTGTCCCCGTGCGTGAGAGTGCGTGTCCCCCAGCGTGCCGCCTACCTGGGTCGCGCGCCCTGTCGGAGAGCAGCACCTCCACGGCCTGGTGCTCGCGCAGGGCGTCCAGGATGATGCTCCCCTCCTTACTGAACAGGAAGAGCACGGGGATGCGGATGGCGTCCGTGTCCTTGCCGTCCCCCGCCATCTGGAACAGAGGGGCCGTGTCACTGCTGCTCCCCTCGTTGTCATCTGCCAGGAAAGGGACACAGCCGAGTGAGGGGCCGCCGCCGGGCTGGGTGGAGCGCCTGCTCCCACCCCCCAACACCCGGCCCGGGGCCCCGGGGGGACGGCGCGGCCACCCACAGCCCACAGCCCGCCCAGCCTCGGGGTGCTGGCACAGCCCGGCAGGAAGCCGCAGGGTGGGCTGCAGTGCAGACGGGCTACAGCGGCCACGCCCATCAACCGAGGGGCCACAGTGAAAGATGGAGACAAGGACAGGAGGGGGAATGGGCGGGGCCTTGGCCTGGGAACCGAGTGGGCGGGGCCTATGGGCCCTGGGAACTGAGTGGGCGGGGCGTCGAGGGCCCAGGAACCTAGAGTGGGCGGGGCCCCAAGGGTCCGGGAACTGAGCGGGCGGGGTCACTGGCCCGGGAACTGAATGGGAGGAGCCAAGGTCCCAGGACCAGAGCGGGCGGAGTCTCTGGCCTGGGAGCTGAGTGGGCGGGGTCACGGGTCTGGGAACTGAGTGGGCGGGGCCTCAGGGGCCTGAGAGTGGGCGGGGTCACAGGCCTGGGAACTGAATGGGAGGAGCCAAGGGCCCAAAAACTGAGTGGGGGGGGGGCCTCGAGGGCCTGGGAACTGAGTGGGTGGGGCCTCGGGCCTGGAAACTGAGTGGGCGGGGCCTCAGGGGCCTGAGAGTGGGTGGGACCTCAAGGGCCCGGGAGCTGAGAGTGGGCGGGGCCTTAGAGTCCTAGGATCTGAGTGGGCGGGGCCTCGAGGCCTGGGAACTGAGTGGGAGGAGCCAAGGGCTGGGAACTGAGTGGGCGGGGTCACAGGCCTGGGAACTGAATGGGAGGAGCCAAGGGCCCAAAAACTGAGTGGGGGGGCCTCGAGGGCCTGGGAACTGAGTGGGCGGGGTCACGGGCCTGGGAACTGAGAGGGCGGGGCCTTAGGGACCTGGGAACTGAGAGTGGGCGGGGCCTCAGGGGCCTGGGTGGGTGGAGCCAAGGGGCTGGGAACAGGGAATGGGCGTGGCCTCTGGTGGTGCGACCTGGGGTGGGCAGGGTCCGCAGGGAGGGGAGGGGAGGGCCAGACCTGCTGCCTCCAAGCTCCTCTGGGCCTGTCGGGGTCCGAGCAAAGGAAGCTGTGGGTCTGACCTATAAGCCTGCCTGGACCGAGCCCTGGGCGCGGCCGGGTGTGGCCAGGGCGCTGCTCCCCCCAGGCCTGGGGCTGTCCCCCCCCCAAGCAGCTTCCTGTGCCCCGGGTGCCTTGTCCAGCTTCTCCCAGCACTGCGGCCTCCACACTTGTCCCAAATGACCCGGTGACTAAAGCCCTTCAAAGCCGCGCTGGGGCTTCAGTGGAAGCAGAATCTTCAGGGGAGCCAGAGGGACAGCACAGCGGGGAGGGCGTTGGCCTGGCACGCAGCTGACCCGGGTTCGATCCCCGGCATCCCCGAGGGTCCCCCCCCCCCCAGCACCACCTGGAGTGATCCCTGAGTGCAGAGCCGGGAGTCAGCCCTGAGCATTGCTGGGTGGGACCCAAAAGCAAAAAAAAAAACACAACCGCCAAAACCGCAAAGCTTCAGAAAAGGAAGTTGCAACATTATAACATATAAAGTGAAAACCTGAAGACACAAACCTTCCCCTCCCTTTCTTCTTTCCTCCCAGAAAAGAAAAAATCAAATCGTTTCCGGGCGCCAGGGGACAGCTGGGACACGGTTGGTCCCCCGAGGGAACCCGCTGGCCTCCCAAGGGTCAGCCGCCCCCTCCGCCTCCAACGTCGAGAGAGAAAGCCCCCCACGGACGCCCCCGCACAAGTGACAGCCGGACAGAGGGGGCGGGACCTCGTGGCTCGCTGAGGCCATTTCCCTAACGCAGAGGGACGGTAACGGCCCCCCGCGGGCTGCCCACCGGAGCACAACGTGTGGGCTCTGAAGGACACAACGGTGGACTCGCTGGCTGACCCAAGGGCTAAGACCCACCAGGTAAAGTCGACCAGCAGGGGCGCTGCAGCCGAGACAGAGCCAGCCTTGCTAGTAGCACCCGCCTCTCTCGGGAGCATCTACCCCACTCGGGAGCACCCACCCCACTCGGGAGCACCCGCCCCTCTCGGAAGCACCCACCCCTCTCGGGAGCACCCACCCCGCTCGGGAGCACCCACCCCTCTCGGGAGCACCCGCTCCTCTCAGGAGCACCCATCCCTCTCGGGAGCACCCACCCCTCTCGGGAGCACCAACCCCGCTCGGGAGCACCCACCCCTCGGGAGCACCCACCCCTCTCAGGAGGACCCGCCTCACTCGGGAGCACAAGCCCCCTCAGGAGCGTGGCCTTTCCTGTGTCCACCCCACAGCGTGGACACACGGCACAGCCTCCCCAGGGCTGCAGACCAGAGGGGACACCTTCAGCCCTGGGGCTGAGAAGCAGCTCCCCTCACAGTGCTCCCAGGCGCTGTCTTCCTCCGCCCCTTAGCGCAGCTGCCTGGGGCGGGGTCTCCCGTCCCTCTCCCCTCACCTCCCCCTCCCCAGGGCCCCTCGCATCTGAATCTGAGTGGGGGCAAAATTCTCAAGTCTGCTGTAAATCCGTTTGTGTGTGTGTGTGGGGGGGGGGTGTTGGACACTTCTCCGGCGATCTGAAGATCCCCGTTGGGGGAGGAGGGAGGGGAGGACTCACCAATGACGATGCCCCCGATGGCGCCGGCGTTCTGGATGTTGCGGGCCTTCTCGGCGAACATGCACTGGCCCCTCTGGATCAGGGCGATCTTGCCGCTCACGGCCTCGGGGTTGGTGAGCTCGGAGCAGCCGTTGTAGGGTTTGCTGCTGGCCACGAAGCCCCGCGTCTGCCGGAGACGGGACAGCAACGCTCGCGGGGGCCCTGGGTGGGCTCCAGGCACCCCCACACCCCGGAACCGGGCCCCTGGGCCTTGCCACGGCCTCAACGAGCAACGCGGCCACGACCCAGACGGACCCAGAAAACATGGTGAGACACGGAAAAGCCACATTCGGCCTCCGGGGGCCCACGGGCCGTCCACTTTCCCTCTGAAAACCCAAAAGGGACGGGAAAGAGGCCCCGGGAGAGAGCTCTGAGCCCCCCACCGCCTCCCGGGGCCCGACGAGGACACAGACCCCCAGATCTCCGTGGTGTGCGCTTCCGGACCCAAACGCGCTGCCCACTGCACTATCTCTCCGGCCCCCTGGTTTAGGTTTTTCATGAGGGGGAAGGGGGGAGTCACGCTGGCCAGGAGACCTGCCGGCTGCTGGGCCACCTGCCTGGCTCAGCACTGCCCCCACCAGCCGCCCGACCACGCAGGGGCGCCCACCTCCTTGTGCTTGGACAGGTCCAGGCCGAACTGGGCGGGGCCGGCCGTGAGCACCACGCGGCCGAAGAAGGGGTGGGACACGATCTGCACGGCCCGCGGGGGCAGCTGCTGCTCCTTCTGCTGCTGGCTGGACAGTTCCATCATCTCCTGCATGAAGCGCAGCCCGTCCTCGGCATCCACGGAGCTGGCGGCCTGCGGGGGGAGGGGACGCGGGACCGGCGAACTCAGCCCCCGGCGGGCGCCCCAGCCTCCCCCCCACCCCCCGTGGCCCCAAGTCCCCGCCTCAGAAGCCCCCTGGCCCGACCCCAGGCCCATGGGAGGCCGGAACCGAGGACAAACATCCCTGCCAGGAGCACCGGGAAGGGAAGACCCGAGCCCCGCCCGAGCTCCCCCCACAGGACCCATCTGCAGGGCCGAGGCCTTAGATGTCGCCTGTCCCGGACACGCCCAGCGCAAAGATCTGTCCCACAGTCGGAGACTAACGTATTGAGGAGAAACAACAAACACCCAAGAGTGGGGCAGTGAGCACCATCAACTACACCCCGGAGACGAGGGGCCGACCCGCCACACGGCAAGCACACAAGAGGGAGAGAGCGGGTCAGGACAACCACAGAGAGGTGAGGATTCTCACACACACACACGGAGATGAGGAATCGCTCTCTCACACACACACACAGAGGGAGATGAGGAATCACACACACATGTAGAGGGAGATGAGGAGTCGCTCTCACACACACAGAGACATACACACACAGACACGCACACACACAGAGGGAGATGAGGAATCTCACAAACACACATATACACAGACACAGACACACACTCACACTTGGAGGGAGATGAGGAATCTCACCCCCACACACACACAGACACACACACGCAGAGGGAGATGAGGAATCACACACACACATACAGACACAGACACACACACAGAGGGAGATGAGGAATCACACACACATAGACACAGACACACACACACACTCGGAGGGAAATGAGGAGTCTCACAAACACACATATACAGAGACACACACACGCAGAGGGAGACGAGGAATCTCACACACACACACACACACAGGGAGATGAGGGATCTCACACACATGGACACACACACACACACACACACACGGAGGGAGATGAGAAATCATACACGCAGGGGGAGCTGAGGAATCTCTCTCTCTCTCTCTCTCACACTCACACACGCGCGCACACGCACGGGGGCGCCCGGCGCCGGCCCACCTGGATGGCGTGCTGCACCAGCTGCACGCGGCCGTCCTTGAGGTGGATGAGGCTCACGCCCATCTTCTTCAGGATCTCCAGGTGCTCGGGGTTGGTGGCCATGAAGTCGCGGGCCCGCAGCGGGGGCCTGGCCCCGCTCCGGACACTCTCCTCCCTGCCGGAGCACGGGGTCATCGCGGCCAGCCCGGCGGCGTGGGGGAGACGGGCAGAGACGGGACGGGGAGCCACGGAGGGGCCGGAGGGGCCGGGGGCGGGGGGGCCGTGGCACCGTCTCCTCCCCCGCCCCACCCCACCCCGGTCTTCCTCCTCTGGCTTCATCAGGCAGAACGACACAGGTCAGTGGAGGGCGCTCACAAGAATAAAAAAGTTCCCCCCGTTTAGTGGGCCCGCCAGTGTTAGCTACGGGGGGACAGGAAGCACTGGGGGCCGAAACCCTTCCTGAGCAGCCAAGAGCGGCCCGGCAAAAGGCAACAGCGACAACCAGGACCCCGGAACTCTCTCCGCACTCCAACGAGGGCCTTTCTTGGTTTTGTTTGGGTCTTGGCTTTTTGGGGTCCCACCCGGCGATGCTCAGGGCTGACTCCTGGCTCTGCGCTCAGGAGTCACTCCTGGCGGTGCCGGGGATCGAGCCCGGGTCGGCCGCGTGCCAGGCCAACACCCCCCTGTTGTGCTGTCGCTCCGGCCCCAAGAAAAACTGGTAGCTGCTTTCTAAACGTCTATGAACAAAACCGGGCAGAGGCATCTCCAGACGTGCTCTGGACACGACAACCGTTCACGCTGGCTCAGCCAACTCAGGGCTAACCGAGAAAGCCCGTTCCGGCAGAGACCCCCGTGAGGGCAAAGACCGCGAGACGTGGCCCCCCGCGGCTTACACTCGGACGGCGTCCCGGGGGCAGCTCTTATCCACCACGTTCTTGAGGGGCTCGCGGATGCTCTGGGCGTAGAGCGGGTCGTTGGGGAACAGGATCTGCGTGTTCGGGCAGGTCCAGTCGAAGTTGCTGTCGTCCAGCTCCGTGGACTCGGCCGCCTGCGTGGGGACGGGGAGTCGGGGTCAGCGGGATGAGGGGGCAGAGCTGCCGGCCCCGAGCATGAGTCTCCGGGGGGGGGGGAAGGCCTGGGGACACACCGGCGTGTGCAGAGACCCTCGAAGGAGCCAGCAAGGAACACCGGGTATTCTTTTGGCCTCTTCTGTGTTTTTCTGAGGGGGGGAGTTTGGGGGGCCACCCTCAGCGCTGCTCAGGACTCACTCCTGGCGGTGTTCAGGGGACCCTAGGGGTGCCAGGGATCGAACCCAGGTCGGCTGCGTGCCAGGCCAACGCCCTCCCCGCTGTACTATGGCTCCAGCCCCTCACATTATTATTATTATTATTTTAAATTATTATTACTATTGGGTCCCGCCCGGCGATGCTCAGGGCTGACTCCCGGCTCTGCACTCAGGAATCACTCCTGGTGGTGCTCGGGGGACCCTAGGGGATGCCGGGCATCGAACCCGGGTCGGCCGCGTGCCAGGCCAACGCCCTCCCCGCTGAGCTCTCGCTCCAGCCCCTCTTTCCCTCTGAGATCTGCTGGACTCGATCACGAGCTACTTTCTACGGGAAGAGAGCGAACGAGACGTCCGCCCCAAGCCCGGGACCTACGGGGTCCTTTTTAGAGAGGCTCTGGTTCGTGGTGGACAGCCAGAGGGGCAGGAGGTGGGCCTCCGTGGTGAAGACGTAGTCCTCGATGTCGAAGATGATGTCATCCTTGTCCGCGAACAGCAGGTACAGGTACTTGAACATTTCCGCCAGGAAGAAGGAATCCATCCTGGGACACAGAGGCACGCGTGAGGGGCGGAGGGGCCGAAAGCCGGGACCCGGGTCCTTGGCCGGTGTGGACCGCCCCCAAGGGCTGGCACTCGGCCCCTGAGGTGACATTTTAAAAAATCAGGGGCCGGAGTGACAGCACAGCAGAGGGGGTGTTGGCCTGGTACGCGGCCAACCCGGGCTCGATCCCCGGCATCCCATAGGGTCCCCCGAGCACCACCAGGAGTGATTCCTGAGTGCAGAGCCAGGCATCAGACCTGAGCATTGCCGGGTAGGACCCAAAAAGCAAAAAAAAAAAAAGAGGAAGGAAGGAAGGAAGGAAGGGTGGCTGGAGCGATAGCACAACTGGGAGGGCGTTTGCCTGGCATACAGCCAACCCGGGTTCGATCCCCGGCATCCCATAGGGTCCCCCAAGCACCGCTGGGAGTGATCCCTGAGTGCAGAGCCAGGAGTCAGCCTTGAGCATCGCTGGGGTGGCCAAAAAAAATAAAACATAAAGGAGGTGCAAGGGTCCTGGGGCACAAACTCTTCCCACATCCCCGGGGCCAACCCAACACCCAGGCTCCCGCAGGAGGGCAGAGACCCTGGGGGAGTGCCGGAGCGGGCAGAGGACAGAGCCTGGCCCTCGGCAGACGACCCGCGCCTCCCCTCCCGGCCTCACCTGTCTTCATGGCTGCCCGTGCGGACGTCCTTCATGGCGGCAAAGCCACAGGGCACGCGGGCGTACTTATTCAGGTTCTCGATGAGGGTCTTGCCCACTTCCAGGTAGTAGGGGTCCCCCGTGGCCTGTTGTGGGGGTGGGAGAGGGCAGGGTCAGCCAGCGCCTACTACTGGGCTCCCCGGGACATGGCACAGAGCAGGGTCAGCCCGGGCAGGAGGCGGCACTGCACACGGCACAGAGTCGGGGTTGATGCACACGGCACACGGCTGGCCCGGCCCGGGTCAGGCTGATGATGCACATGGCACAGAGCCGGGTCAGGGCTGGTGCCCATGGCACAGAGCCAGGTCAGCTGGGCCGGGCCGGCCAGACTGGGCCCCTCTGCCCAGGAAGACGCTGGTTTCCCCAAGGCTCCCGGAAGGAACCGGAACAGCCTCAGGCAGCAGCTCCAAGGAGCCAACAGCCCACCCGTGAGGTGGGTCCCCGAGGGAGACCTCTCGGTCACAGGAGGCTGCAGGGGGTGGGGGTGGGGGTGGGGTCCCAGACCAGCTGCAGCCTCGGGGGCCACTGGGGGCACTTCCTGTTTGTTTATGAGGAAGAATGACATTTCTGGGGTCCATGAAAAAACAATTTTGGGGGGGGGGGAAAAGGCGGTAAACAGGCTGGGACCCAAAAAGTGCGAGTGACCGAGCCCTGGATCTGGGACAACAACCACCCCCCCCCCCCCGACTCCCCGCCGAGGACACGGGAGCAGGAGCCCAGAGACCCGAAGCCACAGAGCCGCACACTCACCTTGTACAGGAAGTAGGTGCTCTCCGCGAACTCGGGCCGCAGCGGGTGCTGGGCCCAGTGCACCCGGAAGTCCGTGGTGAATGCCTGCGGGAGCCACGCAGAGACGGGTCGGGTCAGAAAACCTCTCGGGGCGTGGGGGGGGGGGGGGGGCGAGTGACTCCAGGGCAGAGTCAGACACAGACACAGACACGCAGAAACAACTTGGGGGCTTAAGACCGTCCGTCTCTCTTTGGGGCGAGTGATCGCAACCCGGGTTCCAGCTCCCTGGGTCGCACCACAAGTGAGCCCTGAGCACAGAGCCTGGAGTCAGCCCCGAGCACAGAGCCAGGAATCAGCCCCGAGCACCCCAAGTCCTTCTTTTCCTACACAAAATTTTTTTTTTATTTTTTTCTTTTGCTTTTTGGGTCACACCCAGCGATGCACAGGGGTTACTCCTGGCAGTGCTCGGGGGACCCTATGGGATGCCGGGGGATCGAACCCGGGTCGGCCGTGTGCCAGGCCAACACCCTCCCTGCTGCGCTTATGACTCTGGCCTGGAGGAAACAGAACCAGCCAAGACGGGGACCCTCGTCCCTGATGAGGAGCCCCGGGACCCCCCCCCCCCCACAGGTCTCACCTCCGGCAGGAAGTTGTGCTTCTTGATCACCTGGTACAGCATCTCGTGGGTCTCGATGGCGGGTCTGATGTCCCCCTTCAATACCTGCAAGGCAAGAGGGACGGTCCCTGGAAGCTCGTGGGCACGGGGACCCCGGCGCCGCCCCTGACACTACCACTTGCTCAAGTGCCCCCTACCTGCAGGCCCAGGAAGTGGCGGGCAGCGCCCCCTACCTGCAGGTCCGGGAAGTGGCAGACAGCGCCCCCTACCTGCTGGCCCTGGGAGTGGCGGGCAGCGCCCCCTACCTGCTGGCCCTGGGAGTGGCGGGCAGCGCCCCCTACCTGCAGGCCCATAAAGTGGCGGGCAGCGCCCCCTACCTGCAGGTCTGGGAAGTGGGAGGCAGCGCCCCCTACCTGCAGCCCCGTTAAGTGGCAGACAGAGCCCCCTACCTGCTGGCCCTGAAAGTGGCGGACAGAGCCCCCTACCTGCAGGTCCTGGGAGTGGCGGGCAGCGCCCCCTACCTGCAGCCCCGGGAAAGTGGCGGACAGCGCCCCTACCTGTAGGCCCTGGAAGTGGCGGGCAGCGCCCCCTACCTGCAGGCTCTGGAAGTGGCGGGCAGCGCCCCCTACCTGCAGGCTCTGGAAGTGGCGGGCAGCGCCCCCTACCTGCTGGCCCTGGGAGTGCCGGGCAGAGCCCCCTACCTGCAGCCCCGGGAAGAAGGCGAGCAGCGAGTCCATCCAGGTGCGCGCGTTGAGCATGGGCTTGTGGATGTGCACGTCCAGCAGCAGTGGCGGCTGGCTGATGTAGCGCATGATGGCGTCGTAGTGCTGCAAGGACGGGGCAGGAGGGGCAGGAAGGGGGACGGTCACCCGCAGCCCCAGCCTGGCTGCCGCCCTCCCGGGGCCAAGACCGTCTGTCCCAAACGCTTCTCCCTGATACTGTTCCCCCACGGTCCTGGCTCCGAGCTGGCCCTGGGCTGGGGTGAGGGGCCCCGCCAGGCTCTGGAGCCAGCACGAGAAATCAGTGGACAACACGCCTGCCGGGCCCGTGACCTGGGCTGTCCCTCGGGTGAGACCCCAGATATCCTGGGGAAGTGTGTGTGTGGGGTGGACGTCCTGCTCTCATGTGCTTCCCCCCACCCCTATAACTCCTAAAACTAGTCTAAGGAGGGGACAGACGCGGGTCTGCGAGGCACAAAGACCCCTCCCTGGGGCACGGGGGGAGAGGGACCCCACATTCGTAGACACTGATCTCACAGTGAAGCGACAGGGGGCCAGGACCTGCTCGGACACTTCCGCAGGACACAGAGGTGAGGCCACCGTGCCCGGCCTTCAAGGCGCGCTGGCACACGGGGCGAAGAGTGAGTGAATCCAACCACAGGTCACTGTGACTGTGCCTCTCACGGGGCCTCAACTGAACACCCGCACGTCGGTGCTCCTTATTATTGACCGAAACGGCAGCTCACCCCCGGCCCCGGAAGAGCCCGCGCGCTCACCGTGTTGAATCTCTCCAGGAAGCTGTCGTCTCCCAGGAGCACGTATGCCTTCAGCAGATACTCGTAGTAGGAGTCGATGCCGGCTCCCACGCCGCTGTCTGAGGGAGACACACAGCCGCCCGTCACACCCACCCGCGGCCCAGGAGGGCGTCCAAGGACCGCGAGGGCACCAGGGCACCGGAGAGAAGGGAGGAGACTCGGCAGGAAACGAGGAGAACCACCACAGGGAGAAACGCCACGTCAGTACAATGGTGCCTTTGTAGGAGAGCTTTGTCTTTTATTAATGCATTTTCTTTAAAAAATAAAAAATAAAAGTGGGGCTGGAGCGATAGCACAGCGGGTAGGGCATTTGCCTTGCACGCAGCCTACCCAGGTTCGATCCCCGTCATCCCATAGGGTCCCCTGAGCACCGCCAGGAGTAATTCCTCAGTGCAGAGCCAGGAGTAACCCTGAGCATCGCCAGGTGGGACCCAAAAAGCAAGATATAAATAAAATAAATAAAAGACCTTGTTTATTTGAAAGCAGGACAAACTGCCACACGTTTTTCCATTTTCTCCCTCTTAGGGGCCACTTCTGGCAGACGGGGCTGGGCCTGAGTAGCTGACGCGGCCAACGGGCTACTGGGGCCTTAACTGGCAGGTCTGGGGAACCCCCGTGATGCCAAGGAGTAAATTCAAGAGCCTGGCACACCTGGACACACTTGAGCCCCATCCCAGCCCTGAAGCATTTTTTTCCCCCCAAAGTTCCTTCGTGGGCACTTGGCGCCCGGGTCAACCACGCCCATGAAATTCCATTCCTTCCTGCTACCCAACAATGCCCTTCTCCGCTCTCCTCCCACTGCCAAAGAAAACAGGATTTCTGCGGACGAGGAACTGTGTAATGAAGGGGAGAAAAACAGGGGCCGGAGCAGCAGGTTGGCAGGCAGGACACTGCCTTGCACGCAGCTGACCTGGGTTCGATCCCCGGCATGCCTGCCTGACAGTCCCCTGAGCACCGCCAGGAGTGATCCCTGAGTGCAGTAAACCCTGAGCTGTGAGCAGCCCCCCAAAAACAAAACAGATAAAAAAAAGAGAGAGAAAGAGAAAGAAAAATAAAATGATAAAAAAATCTCAAATAACTCAATTTTCCGTTATCAAGAGAAAAATATTCTCAGGGGCTGGGCAGACACAACAGCCGGTGACAATTCCCCTGCATGTGGCCAACCCAGGTGTGATCCCTGGCACCGCGGAGGGTCCACAACGAGCACTGCTAGGAGCGACCTTTAAGCACCGCTGGGTGTGGCCCCCAAAAAGCAAAACGAAACAAAAATACTTCCAAGGAGAAAGAAGGAGAAGGGAGGAAAAGAAGGAAGGAGGGAAGGATGGAAGGAAGGACAGACGGAAAGAAGGAAGGAAGGAAAGAAAGGAAGAAAGAAAGGAGAGAGGGCGAGAGGGAGGGGCAGGCAGAAGTGGCGACCCTGTTTCGCCATGACGGGCATCAGCCTGGCGACCGTCCCCTGCGTCCCTGCCGGCCGCTTCCCCGCTGATCCCTCCAGACGCTGCCTGGCAGCGCAGCCCCAAACGCGGACCCGGGAACCGCCGTCCCGTCCCGTCCCGTCCCATCCCCGAGCGTCGCACCTTTGCGCACCCAGTCCCCGGTGTGGATGTTGATGGTCACGCCCACCAGGTTGCTGCTTCTCTGCCGCTTCTCCCAGAGAAAGTCCAGCGCTTTCCTGGCGTACTCCTGAGTGCGAGAGGGGGCGGGAGGGCCCGGGGGTGACACGCGGCCGTGGTGGTCACGGGGCTCGTGGGTGGGCGCCCAGGAAGGCCCAGCCCTGACTGACCCCGAGGCCGGGGCGGGGTTCCCCGGGCCGCCTCCCCGTCCCCGCCCCGGAGGGGCCCGACACTAACCTCGAAGATGGTGGCGCCCGTGAAGCGGCTCAGGGCGGCGAACTCCAGGATGAGGGTCCCGGCGCAGGCCGTGCAGGTGTCCGTCTCGGTGCCCGTGCGGGCCTCCGGCTTCCGGATGCCGAACTTGAGGTTGATCTGCAGGAGGCCGGGGCGCATGGTCAGAGCCGGGGACGCCGGCTCCGGCCTCTGCCTGCTGGCTGGGGGCCACGCCCGACCCGGGGTGCCCAGGGACCGTCGGGGAGCCCAGGCCAGTCCCTCCCGCCGGGCGACACGCGGGGCGGGAGCGAGCACAGACCGCGCCGTGCTCCAGGGCGGGCTCCTTCCCTACGGCAGGTCCCCCGTACGCGCGCATGGCCCTTGATGCAGAGAACAGCGTCTAGTCCTCCCCACGGGGCTCACCCGGCTGCCCACCCACCGAGACCTCAACTCAAGAGTAACAGGAACAAGTGACCCAGTTGGGAGACAGGACGAGACCGGCCGCTCCCCGGGGCCCTCAGAGACTCAGGGGCCGAAGAAGGGTCTTCACTGACATGCTGTGCCCCCGCCCACCCGCCTGCCTCTCCTCTGCAGGTGGCCGCCACGAGCAAGGGCCACCTGCAGGCCCCCCACGGCATGGATGCGCTGGCCCATTCCGGACAAAACCAGGGCACTCGCCGGCCGGCCGGAGCCGCCCTGAGCCTCAAGACCTCCTCGGCCCTGGGGAAACTGAGGCCCGCCGGGTCTGGGGGCCAAGGAGGGCAGGTGACTCCCCGGGGGACAGGGGGCAGGTCTCTCCCGGGGTTCTGGGTGGGGGCAGGTCACTCCCCGGGGCCCAGGGGCCAGCGACTCACCCGGGGGTAGGGGAGGCCGCTGGTGGTGTTGAAGGCAGGCAGCAGCCGGTAGCCCAGCTGCGTGGCCATCCGCAGCAGCTCGCCACTGTACCACTGCATGTGCTCCCCCTTCTCCTTCAGCATCAGCGCCAGCGAGTGGCCGCCCAGGAGGCCCCTGCCCGGAGGACCGTGGTCAGCGCCGGCCGCGCCCCGCCCTGCCCCGCCCTGCTCGTTCGGCCGCGGGATCTTCGGCTGTCATGCTGATGGGGGCCAGCACCAGGGCACAGCGAGGAGGGCGTTAGCCTAGCACGCAGCTCACCCGGGTTCGATCCCCGGCATTCCCTAGGGTCGCCCGAGCACCGCCAGGAGTGATCCCTGAATGCAGAGCCAGGAGTCAGCCCTGAGCATCGCCGGGTGGGACCCAAAAAGCAATCAATCAATCGATCAATCAATAAAGAGTGATGAACCGGGGGCCTGGGCAATAGCACAACGGAGAGGGCGTTGGTCTTGCACGCAGCCGACCCAGGTTCAATCCCCGGCATCCCTTAGGGTCCCCCCCAAGCACCAGCCGGGAGTGATTCCTGAGCACGGCGGTGGGAGTCAGCCCTGAGCATCGCCGGGTGGGACCCAAACCAACCAACAATGATAAACGTGAGAAAGGGGCACACGACTGAGTGTCCCAGCAGGGCCCGGTGGGCACTTCCTGCCCTGCAGGGCACTGGCTACGGCCGATGCACCCTTGGGCTCAGCCCTGTCACTGGACTTCGCCATGTCCAAGCCGCCCTCCCCACCTGTGTGACCTCAAAAGCCAGTAATGGGCCGCCTCAGGCCCAGGGGACGGGAGGGCCGGCGCAGGGGGTGGGTCCCTGTCTCCCCCTCTTACCCCAGGACCCGGATGTTCGTTTCGAAGACCGAGACAACCACGTCATTGTCCAGGTTGACGTCCCGCACGACTTTCCTCACCGCGTCCTCGAATTCTTTGGTTTTATTCAAGACCTGGGGGGTGGGGAGAGCATCATCAGGACAGGACCGAGAGACTGTCACCGAGGAAACAAGCCTCAGGCTGAGGAGATGAGAGCCTATCAGTCACCTCAGGACCGTGTCAGTCACCTCAGAACATCCGTTACCTCAGGGCCACATCAGTCCCCTCAGGACCACGTCAGTCACCTTCAAGATGATGTCAGTCAGGCTCAGGACCGTGTCAGTTACCTCAGGACCATGTCAGTCACCTCAGAACAACAGTTACCTCAGGGCCACATCAGTCCCCTCAGGACCACGTCAGTCACCTCAGGACCACATCAGTTACCTCAGGACCATGTCAGTCACCTCAGAACATCTGTTACCTCAGGGCCATATCAGTCACCTGAGAAACACATCAGTCATTTCAGGATCATGTCAGTCAGCCTCAGAACTGCATCAGTCACCTCAGGACGTCAGTCATCTCAGGACCATGCTATTCACCTCAGGACCACGTCAGTCTCTCAGGACTATTACAAATGGCACAGGCCTAGGTACTGCCCTGAGCAAACCAGAACAGCAGCTGATCCCGAGGCCTCTCTCAGGGCACCGCCCTAAGCCAGCAGACAGGACAGAAGTGCCCGGGAGCCCAGGCGCCCAGTGTCCAAGTTAAAACACCCCAATCCCCCACTCTAGCAGCTGACCCACGGAAGGAGCCCAACGTCACAGGAAGACGAGGGACCCCCTGACCACCTGCCCTGATCCCGGGGTGCCCCTGGGCTCAGCCCCACGTGGGGCCCTCAATCTGGCTCCTACTGTGGCCTTGGCGTGGCCCCGGGCTTGCGACCTGCCACCAAGGTGACAGCACCCACGGGTGTTAACTGCCAGGAGGCCTGGATGGGAGGGTGTTTGCCCTGCACGCAGCCGACCCGGGTTCGATCCCCAGCATCCCCGAGGGTCCTCCGAGCACCGCCAGGAGCGATTCCTCAGTGCTGAGCATCGCCGAGGGGAGCCAAATCCCTAGACACACGATGGCAGTGGATCCGTCTCTCCCCTCTTCGGTCTCTCGGCCCAAGTGGACAGAACCAAGGGTCTGACGGACCTGCTGGACCCCCAGCCCCAGGGCCTCTCGGGACCTGCCACCCGCAGACGCCCTCCCAGACCCTTACGTCTCTCTCAGCCCCTCAGGCCCCGACTTACCACGAGCGTGTCCAAAGAATCGATCAGTGTCAGGGAAAACCTAAGAAACGAGAGGACAGAGTGTCAGAATCGCGGGCAGAGGGCCGGCGTCCCCGGAGCCCACCCCGTGCCCCAGACCCCCGGCCCCCACTCACTTTCCTAAGGCGTCATCCACGTCGCCCCGACTGGGCTCCTGGCCCCGCACGCGGCCGCGGCAGGTCAGAGGCATGAGCTCGTCTGCGGGGTACGCGTGTTCCTGCAGAAGGAGCGGGGGGGGGGGGGACACTTGAGTCACGGGGCCACGGCCACGGAGACGCCACCACGGGGCCCGCCAGGACGCAGCCTGCGGGTGCCCGGGAAGGCTCAGAGCCAGGCGAGTCACTCCCGGGGGAGACGGGACCAACGGTCTGGCCATGATCAGCACCCACACGGGGCAGGAGGGGCGGGAACGCCACACTTCATCATCCATCATCCGCATGGCAGAGGAGAGAAGCGCGGACCCCAGGGCTGGCAGGGCACCGCTGGGCTGCCCAGCCCCCGCTCAGGGCCTGGACCCTGGGAGGCAGGTTCTCGGCAGGGCAGTGCTTGCGGTTTCCAATTTCAGGTTTAACACATATGAACTGTCTTGCTTTGTTTGGGGGGGCCACACCTGGCGATGCTCAGGGCTTCCTCCCGGCTCTGCACTCAGGAATTACTCCTGGTGGTGCTCAGGGGACCCTCGGGGATGCCGGGGATCGAACCCGGGTCAGCCTCATGCCAGGCCAATGCCCTCCCCGCTGTGCTATCTGTCCAGTCCCATGATTCTTCTTATTATTATTGTTAATATTATTATTTTGGTCTTCTGGGTCCAACCCGGTGATGCTCAGGGCTGATTCCCAGCTCTGTGCTCAAGGATCACTCCTGGCAGTGCTCGGGGGACCCTAGGGGATGCCAGAGATCGAACCCGGGTCGGCTGTGTGCAGGGCAAACGCCCTCCCCGCTGGGCTATCGCTCCAGCCCCTATAAACCAGTGGTTTTTGTTTGTTTTTACTGTAGCTGGTTCTCAAAATTCAGGTTGTTATGGAAGGTTCCTTTTCAGAATATGATGATCATATCGTCATTGGTGTGTGTGTGTGTGTATGTGTGTGTGTAATATACTGAGTTTGTGCACAGAATTATGTGGCTTTTATTTATTTATTTATTTAATTCCACATTTTGAGTCCCACCTGGCGATGCTCAGGGCTGACTCCTGGCTCTGCACTCAGGGATCACTCCTGGCGGTGCTCGGGGATCGAACCCGATCTGCTGGGTAAACGCCCTCCCTGCTGTGTTATGGCTCCGGCCAAAAAAATACTTCTGACACTTGTTGGCAAATTCTAAAAAAACCCTCTTCTGGACTGGAGTGATAGCACAGTGGGTAAGGCCAACCCAGGTTCAATCCCTGGCATCCCATAGGGTCCCCCAAGCACCGCCATGGGTGATTCCTGAGTGCATCAGCCAGGAGTCAGCCCTGAGCATCGCCGGGTGGGACCCAAAAAACCAAAAAAAGAAAAAAGAAAAAGAAAACCCTCTCCTAAGCGCAGGGCCTCCAGTTTACGGGCTTGCAAAACATTCCTCATTATTTCAACCCCCGGGAGAAGTTCCCGCTCTGCTTCTGAGGGTTCCGCAAGGTCCGCGCAGCCACAGACACAAACCGTCTTCCGCCAGTTACGAAACCCAAACCCCAAGCCTGTCCGCGTTAAGAAAAACATCAGCAGCCACGGGCAAGAGCAGAACACGCAAATGAGGGAGTTTCGCTCCCCGGATGAAAATACTCGCGGGTCCGGTTTCGAGACGAGAGAGGCGCGGGACTGCCGCGCGGGGGTTAACCCCAGGTGGCACACGCACGCAGAGCCAGGCTGACATACGTGGCAAAACAAACAGCCACGCGGCCCCGGCGCGGCCAGGCTGCCTGCCAAGGTCCCCGCCAGGACGCTCCAGCTTCCGCCTCCGGGCGGGACAGCGAGGCCGGGGCAGGGAGGCGGCCCCACCCCAGCGTCTCACCCGAGACCCTTGGCGGACAGCGAGCGGGACCTGCACCGCCACCCCCCAGGCCCCGCCACAGCCCAGCCCACCCGCCGCCAGCCAGGGGGGCGCCCTTCCCAAAGCCAGGCCGCAGGGCACCGCACAGCCCCGACAGCATCGAACACAGAAGCGCCAGGAGAGAGCCCTGAGCATGGGCAGGTGCGGCCCCCAAACTACCACGCGAGACTCTAAGCCTGACCCCTGAACAAATGCACACCCCTGCGGGAAAAAAAATACAAAACACCGATCCACTACGAAGCTGGTCAAGGGCTGAAGTCCCACCCCTGATCTGATGCGTGTTCTCAGGGTGACACCAACGTCGGACAGAGAACCATGTGCAGGGGCCGGAGAGATGGGGCAGTGGTTAGGGCCCGGGCTCTGAACACCGCCAGCAGTGGCCCCAAAGCCAACAGAAAAAAAAAAACCAAACAGGGGGCTGGAGCGATAGCACAGCAGGGAGGGCGTTGGCCTTGCACGCGGCCGACCCGGGTTCGATTCCCAGCATCCCATGGGGTCCCCTGAGCACCACCAGGAGTGATTCTTTGAGCGCAGAGCCAGGAGCCAGCCCTGAGCATCGCTGGATTGACAGAGACAGACAGACAGATAAGGGCAGTAGTGATAGCACAGCAGGAAGGGCATTGGCCTGGCACGCGGCCGACCCGGGTTCGATCCCCGGCATTCCCTAGGGTCCCCGAGTACCACCAGGAGTGATTCCCAAGTGCAGAGCCCGGAGTCAGCCCTGAGCATCGCTGGGTGGGACCCAAAAAGCAAAAAAACCAAAAACAAAACAAAAAAACCCCAAACACTTACCAAAAGGAAAAGAAAAAGGGAACAGAAAGGCACATTCGCCCAAGGAGGGCAAGGGACAGGGCTGGGCTCTGTGGCCGGGGCTGACCGCCCGTTTTCGGGAGATGCAGGTGCCAGGGCAGCCGCGGAGAGGACACTCTCCTACTCCCCCCGCCCCCAGACCCCGACCACCGGGCACCAGCACGGAAGGTCTGTCCCCACGCAGCAGCCGCCCCCGGCAGTCGGGTACCCGGAGTCCACGCGCGGGTGACCACAGGAGCAAGCATCCTGGTGAGAGCAGGGAGCAGTGACGGGCCACGGGCTGGCCGGCCACCCATCTTTCCTGCTTTCTGGGTTCTGGGCCACACCCGGCAATGCTCAGGGCTGACTCCCGGCTCTGCACTCAGGAATCACTCCTGGCAGTGCTCGGGGGACCCTAGGGGATGCCGGGAATCGAACCCGGATCGGCCATGTGCCAGGCCTTCCCTGCTGGGCTATCTCCCTGGCCCGGAACGGTGCAGACCAAGCCTTTGGGGGGAACTCCCGTGGCCGGGAACGGTGAAGACTCTGGGCCGACTGGCAGGGGGCAGGTGACCAGCGAGGGGACCCAGCTCTGCTCTGGGGAGCCCAGACAGGCCTGAGACACGTCGGGTGTGTCTGGCTGCAGACGGCACGGCTGGGCCGTCCCGGGGATGGTTCTGGGGAACCCACCCCGGGCGTCCTGCAAATAGGGTGACTCGCCGGGGGCCGGGTCTGGAGGGAGGAAGAGGCTCCCAGAGGTTGTTCCCGCTGAACAACTCAGGGTGATTCACAGGAGCCCAAGAGCACAAGGCACAACTCATCACCCCAACAGACGCGGGCGGGCGGGGCTGGACCGGGAGCCACAAGGAGGCAGCTTCAGGAGGACAGCGAGAGCCCTGGACGAGAAGGCGGGCCGGGACACGAGGGGCTGCCTGTGCCCCGACACACACCCCAACCTGAGCCCCGTGAACTGCCTGGCCTCGGGCTCCCCGGCAGCGGGAAGGGCGCTGGCCGACCTGGGTTCGATCCCCACGGCCGTCTCTGTCCCCTGAGCCCACCAGGAGTGCGTGAGCCCTGAGCCTCACTGTGGGTGCCGTGTCCCCTCCCCCCAAAAGGACCCTGGAATCTGGATGTTTAGGCCCAAGAGGAGGAAACAAGAGAGACTAGTAACAGACCCTGCGGGCAGTTAACTGTTCCTCCTTGGTGAACACAGTTATTCTGGTTTAAATTCAGGAGAGAGGGGCTGGAGCCATAGCACAGCGAGGAGGGCGTTCGCCTTGTACACGGCCGACCTGGGTTCGATTCCCAGCATCCCATAGGGTCCCCCGAGCACCTCCAGGAGTAATTCCTGAGTGCAGAGCCGGGAGTCAGCCCTGAGCATCGCCAAGTGTGATCCAAAAAGGAAAAAAAAAATCAGGAGGGAAGGGGGTGGGGTTGGAGCGATAGCACAGCAGGGAGAGCGTTTGCCTGGCACGTGGCCAACCCGGGTTCGATCCCCGGCATCCCACAGGGTCCCCCGAGCACCGCCAGGAGTGATTCCTGCGTGCAGAGCCAGGAGTAACCTCTGTGCATTGCCAGGTGGGACCCAAAAAGCAAAACAAAAGAGAAAAATAAAAATAGATGCATCTGGGGGACGGAGTGATAGCACAGTGGGAAGGGCGTTTGCTTTGCACGTGGCAGACCCAGGTTCGAACCCCGGCATCCCATTAGGGTCCCCCGAGCACCACCAGGAGTGATCCCTGAGTGCAGAGCCAGGAGTCAGCCCTGAGCATCACCGGGTGGGACCTAACACACACACAGTAAAAAATAAGAAACAAATTAACGCAGGAGGGAAAGGACACCTCCCCAACAGACGGAGCTGAAACAACTGGCTACTCCCATACGAAGAAAAATCATCCTGGACGTCAGAGTCTACCTGGCGGTGCTCGGGGGACCCTATGGGATGCCCGGGATTGAACCCGGGTCGGCCGCGTGCCAGGCCGACGCCCTCCCCGCTGTGCTCTTATATGGGCCCCCGATTCAGCTTTCTGACATCTTATCCAGCTGGCGAGAGCAAAGTGGGCTCTCGTGGGCGGGTGCAGGTGTGAGGGTGCAGGGAAGGTCACGACACCATCAGGCCAAGCTCTGCAAAATGACACTTTCCCCCAAAAATGAATGGGCCGGGGATTAAGTCCGGATTCTGAAAGAAATACACTCGGCTGGGTGAATGGTTGAGGTCTTACAAAATCAAATGAAGAATGTGTTTCCCTGTGATTTTAGAATGCCCAGAACTTCATCTTCAAAACACCCTGCGGAACTATGTGTGTGTATTCTTAGAAAAAGGACAACCAAAATGGGACCGAGAACCAAATAATGAAACAAGCTTAAAAAGACCAAAAGAAAAAAAGAAAGAAAAACCCACAAAGATGAGGTGCTTTAGGGGTTCATCGAGACACTGCTGACACCTGATTCAGACCAAAAAAAAAACAAAAAAACAACGGGACTCTGGGGCCAGCCAACCCTGAAAAGCAGAACCAGCCAAAGGCAGAGCCACACCGGACTGCCAGCCCCACGCTACAGGCCTGAGTCAGGAGGAAACCCGCCGGGACACGTTCTAAACGCCGAAACAGAGAAGAATGACAACTTCTTGAAATGACACAAATTCACCTGTGTAAAATTTCCTTCCTCGGGGCTGGAGCGAGAGCACAGCAGGGAAGTCGTTTGCCTGGCACACGGCCAACTTGGGTTCGATCCCCGGCATCCCCCAGGGTCCCCCGAGCACCGCCAGGAGTGATTCCTGAGTGCCGAGCCAGGAGTCAGCCCTGAGCATCGCCGGGTGGGACCCAAAAAGCAACTGTCACTGTCACTGTCCTCCCGTTGTTCATCGATTTACTCAACCGTGCCCAGTAACGTCTCCATTGTGAGACTTCTTGTTACTGTGGTTTGGCATATGGAAGACGTCACGGGGAGCTTGCCAGCCTCTGCCCTGCGGGCGAAATACTCTAGGTGGCTTGCTGGGATCTCTGAGAGGGATGGAGGAATTGAACCCGGGTCAGTTGGGTTGGCCACGTGCAAGGTAAACGCCCTACCACTATGCTATCGCTCCAGCCCCAAAACCAAAAAAATAAAAAAAACTTCCTTCCTCTAAAATTGGCTCTCCCATGCTCAAAAAAAAAAAAAAATCCCTATTGAATTTTAAATTGTGCTAAAACACATGATACTATTTATAGTTTCTGTTTTGGCTTGTTTTTTGCTTGTTTCCGAGGACAGCCCCAGCACAGTGCTCGGGGAGCCAGTGCGGGGACAGGAGTCCCATCTCCCACCTCCAAGTGCCCGCCCTCTCAGGCCCCGGCGGCAACCGTTTTGAAACCTAAGTTCGGTGGCATTAAGGACACTCGCGTGACTGTGCGAGAGAGTTGCTTTGCACAGCTGAGAGACTTCCCGCGCCGGTTAATAATAACAGCCTTAATCTGGGCGCGACACAGTTCCAGCCAAAGTCCACTCCGGGCTCGGAGCAGGGACAGGAGGGCGCGGCCAGTTCTGGGGCCACAGGGGCCTCTTCCTGGGTCAGGTCGCACTGGAAATGGTTTGCCCAGGTTGACACCATGATCCCCAACTGCAGACGACACTCAAACAGTCTTGACAGCATCCGAAGGAAACTGTCCCGGGATCGGATTCAACTGACTCCTGACTATCCCGGACTCATCTTCCCCCCGACGCTCTCCCGGGAACGTTCCATCAGCTGTGCCGTGACGCGTGTGGTAGTGACGCCGGCGGCCCCAACGTGCACACACAGGAGCTGTCACACAAAACAGGGCGGCAGGGGGCAGCGCCCGACTTACCATGTAGTTCCCGAAAGCGTGATCGAACATTTCCAGGACTTGATTCCTGTGTTGAGAGCAGAAATGGAGGGAAACATTAAGAATGTTTGGTTTGTTGCCTTTCACACAACTAGGAGGACTTTAGGAAAAGGCCCCAGACTGGAAACCACCACAGCAGGCAGCAGGGGGCCGCGTGTGTGCGGGGAAGTGTTGTGTGTGAGGATGTGTGAGGGATGTTTGCGGGGATGTGTGTGTGTGTGTGAATGTGTGTGGGGATGGGATATGGAAGTGTGTGAACGTGTGTGAGAAATGTGAACGTGTGTGGGGATGTGCGTGTATGTGACTGTGTGCAGGGATGTGTGTGAGTGAATGTGTGTGATTGTGTGCAGGGGTGTGTGAACATGTGTGTGATGTGTGTGGATATGTGAGGGGATGTGTGTGATTTTTGCAGGAGTGGGTGTGTGAATATGTGTGAGATGTGTGTGAGGATGTGTGTAGGGATGGGCACAGGGATGTATGCTTGTGAATGAGTGAGGGATGTGTGTGGAGATATATGAGTGTGTGTGGATGTGTGTGAGAGGATGTGTGAGGGGATGTGTGAGGGGATGTGTGAGGGGTTGTGAGGGGATATGTGAGGGGATATGTGAGGGGATGTGTGAGGGGATGTGTGAGGGGTGTGTGAGGGGATGTGTGAGGGGATGTGTGAGGGGATGTGTGAGGGTGTGTGAGGGTGTGTGAGGGGATGTGTGAGGGTGTGTGAGGGGATGTGAGGGAATGTGTGAGGAGATGTGTGAGGAGATGTGTGAGGCGTATGTGAGGGCATGTGTGAGGGGGATGTGTGAGGGGTGTGTGAGGGGATGTGTGAGGGGTGTGTGACGGGTGTGTGAGGGGTTGTGTGAGGAGTGTGTGAGGGGATGTGTGATGGGTGTGTGAGGGGTGTGTGAGGGAATGTGTGAGAGGATGTGTGAGGGGTGTGTGAGGGGATGTGTGAGGGGATGTATGAGGGGTGTGTGAGGGGATGTGTGATGGGTGTGTGAGGGGTGTGTGAGGGAATGTGTGAGAGGATGTGTGAGGGGTGTGTGAGGGGATGTGTGAGGGGATGTATGAGGGGTGTGTGAGGGGATGTGTGAGGGGTGTGTGAGGGAATGTGTGAGAGGATGTGTGAGGGATGTGTGAGGGGATGAGGGGTGTGTGAGGGGATGTGTGAGGGGATGTGTGAGGGGATGAGGGGTGTGTGAGGGGATGTGTGAGAGGATGTGTGAGGGGTGTGTGAGGGGATGTGTGAGGGGATGTGTGAGGGGATGTGTGAGGGTGTGTGAGGGGATGTGAGGGAATGTGTGAAGAGATGTGTGAGGAGATGTGTGAGGGGTATGTGAGGGCATGTGTGAGGGGATGTGTGAGGGGTGTGTGAGGGGTGTGTGATGGGTGTGTGAGGGGTTGTGTGAGGCGTGTGTGAGGGGATGTGTGAGGGATGTGTGAGGGGTGTGTGAGGGGTCTGTGAGGAGATATGTGAGGGGTGTGTGAGGGGATGTGTGAGGGGATGTGTGAGGGGTGTGTGAGGGGTGTGTGTGGAGTGTGTGGGGGTGTGTGAGGGGATGTGTGAGGGATGTGTGAGGGATGTGTGAGGGGTGTGTGATGGGTGTGTGAGGGGATGTGTGAGGGGATGTATGAGGGGCGTGTGAGGAGATGTGTGAGGGGATGTGTGAGGGGTGTGTGTGCAGGGATGCACGTGTGTGGACGTGTGCGGGGGTCTTGCCCGGGTCCACCCCAGAGCCTCAGGGAACGCACCTCAGCACACACCCGACCTCGCCCAGCTCAGCGCCCATTTGCTAACAGGGTCCCACGTCCAAGGCGTGTGCTGTCTGCAACCTGCCCTGTCGAACGCCTCCCAGGTGGTCTCCCAGCACGGAGCATGGCTGGACGGACACCCCATGGCCCCCAGAAAGCCAGCTGGGGCCTCTAACTCCTCAAAGAACCGGCGGCCGGAGAGGACGGTCTCCCTGCAAGCCGGGATCCCGCTCTCAACGCCGGCCACGGCCACGCCGGCGACCTCTCCAAGTGCCGAGTTTGGAACCAGAGTTTAGGCCCCAACCACGCGAGCCGGGCCCGGTCTACACCCAGGCAAACGGCTCCCAGCCAAGGCACACGCTGCCCCAGCGTCTGAGTGACCATCTGCCTCCCCGGTCCCCAGCACTTGCCTCGACAATGAAGCACGTGCCAAGGGCCGGGGGCAGAGCGCCCGCCTGGCACCAGTGAAGGCCCCCGCACTGCACAAAATTGCTCTCAACGCTCAAGGCAGAGGCCGGCCACCATTTTTGTTTGGCTTCTTGCAATCCTGCCACGGTCACAAAAAAGGGAATTCTGGGCCTGGGGAGGCGGCTCGGGGCAGAGTACCCAACTGGCATGCGCGAGGCCCTGGGTTCGGTCCCCAGCGCCACCCATGTAGGCACGGACCATGGGACATTGGGGACCAGGGACAGGGCTGGGCGGTCCTGACCAAACACCCCCCACAGGTGTCAAACCCTGACAACATCTGAGTAGTAACAACCCCTTAAAAACAGCCCGTCATCCAAGGTGGGCCGAGTAGGGCGTCCACATCACCCCACTGGGCTCTGTGCTCAGGGCTGACTCCTGGCTCTATGCTCAGGAATCACTCCTGGCTCAGTGCTCAGGGCTGACTCCCGGCTCTGTGCTCGGGACTAGCTCCTGGCTCTGTGCATGGGGCTGACTCCCAGCTCTGTGCTCGGGGCTCACTCCTGGCTCTGTGTTCAGGGCTGACTCCCGGCTCTGTGCTCAGGGCTCAGGGCTCACTCCTGGCTCTGTGCTCGGGCAGGGGTGTCCCTAAGCAGAGCCTTAAGGGGATGGATCCTGGGCCCTCTCGACCGTGCTCTGGCTCCAGCTCCTGCTGTGATTTAGAGAGCAGGAGGCGCGTGACCAGGATCTCCTCCGACCGTGACACCATGTCACCACGTCCCCGCGCCAGCAGGCGGGCGGGCGGGCGCGTCCCCTGTGGCTGGAGCAGCTGCTGCCCCATTCGCCACGGCCCCTTATCGCGTCGGGCCTGGGAGGGAGGGAGGGAGGGAGGGGGAAGGGCCGGGCGTGTCCCGCCTTATTATTTTCTTAATCATAAGTCATTATTTGGGCTTGGGAAAGTCAGAGGCGCAGGTGAAGGCCGTGAGTCAGAGGTCTGGTTCCCGCAGGCGCCAGGGCCGGCGGCGGCCACTGTCTGGCCCACAGCCCCGGACCCTGCTCGGGGCCGACACGCGGAAATCTTCCTCCGAGTCTAGGGGCTGGAGTGAGAGCACCACGGGGAGGACGTTGGCCTGGCACAGGGCAGACCCGGGTTCGATCCCGGGCATCCCCTAGGGTCCCCCGAGCACCGCCAGGAGTGATTCCTGAGTGCGGAGCCGGGAGTGATCCCTGAGCATTGCCGGGTGGGACCCAAAAAGACACACACACACACACACACACACACACACACACACACACACACCAGCCGACCCAGGTTCGATCCCCAGCATCCCCTAGGGGCCCCCAAGCACCGCCAGGAGTGATCCCTGAGCACTGCCGGGTGGGACCCAAAAAGCAATAAAAAGAAACTCGATTTCTTTTTCTCTCTCCATCCTTGCTGGGTTTCTCCACCGGCCTCCCACCCCTTCCTGCACCACCCCCGAGGAGGACCCGGCCTGGGCCCGGGGGGAAAATCCCTGGGGGCCACCCTGATGTCCACCCAGACAGTGCCCGGGGTCCCTGCATGACCCCTACCCCTGCCAGCTTTTAGCCCGGGGGTCCCATGCACGACCCCTACCCCTGCCAGCTTGCAACCTGGGGGTCCCGGTAGGACCCCTGCCCTGCCCGCCTGCAGCCTGGGGGTCCCGTGCACGACCCCTACCCCTGCCAGCTTTTAGTCCAGAGGTCCCGTGCATGACCCCTACCCCTGCCAGCTTGCACCCTGGGGGTCCCGGCAGGACCCCTGCCCTGCCCGCCTGCAGCCTGGGGGTCCCGTGCATGACCGCTACCCCTGCCAGCTTTCAGCCCGAGGGTCCCATGCACGACCCCTACCCCTGCCAGCTTGCAACCTGGGGGTCCCCGTAGGACCCCTGCCCTGCCCACCTGCAGCCTGGGGGTCCCGTGCACGACCCCTACCCCTGCCAGCTTTTAGCCTGGGGGTCCCATGCCCGACCCCTACCCCTGCCAACTTGGAGCCTGGGAGTCCCGTGCCCGACCCCTACCCCTGCCAGCTTTTAGTCCAGAGGTCCCGTGCATGACCCCAGCCCCTGCCAGCTTGCACCCTGGGGGTCCCGGCAGGACCCCTGCCCTGCCCGCCTGCAGCCTGGGGGTCCCGTGCATGACCTCTACCCCTGCCAGCTTTCAGCCCGAGGGTCCCTTGCATGACCCCTACCCCTGCCAATTTGCAGCCTGGGGGTCCCGTGCCCGACCCCTGCCCTGCCCGCCTGCAGCCTGGGGTGTCCCGCGCGGGGGTCCCGTGCGGGGTCGCTGGGGGTCCAGGGGATCTCGAAGGGGATCTCGTACGGGGGTGGGGGGTCACGGGGTCGCGGGGTCCCCGCGGGGTCGGGATCGCGGGTCGAATCGGGGGTCGCCGTCGCCGTCGCCGAGCGGCAGGACCGCGGGGTCGTCGCAAGGGGTCCCGCGCAGGGTCAGGGGTCGCGGGGTCGGGGGTCGCGGGGGTCCCTGCCGGGGACGGGGGCGCGGGGAGGCAGGACCGCGGCGTCCCGGCGCGCTCCCGGGCGGGCTCCGGGCGGGGTCGGGGGTCGGGGGGTCGGGGGTCAGGGGTCGGGGTCGCTCACCCGAGCCGCCGCCGCTCCTCGCGGCCCATGGGCGCCGCCCCGGCCAGCAGGCAGAGCGCGGCCAGCAGGCGCCAGGGCCGCGGGGCCCCGCGGGGCGCGCTCATGCCCGACGCTCACGCCCGGCCGCGGGGACACATCTCCGGGTCGGGTCGGGCCGGGCCGGGTCGGTGCCGGGCGCGAGCCGAACCGCCGCCGCCGCCGCCGCCCTCCGCGCGCCGCCCCACTTCCGCCGTCGTCGCCCGGGAGACCGCCCCGCCCCTTCCGGCCGGCCGGCCAATGGCGCGTCCCGCCGCCGCTTCCGCTCGCTCGCCATTGGCCGGCGGCCGGGCGACGTGGCCGGGGGGACGGGGCGCGTGCCGGGGCCGGCCTCCGCAGGCCCGGGGACTACGAGTCCCGGCGTGCACCGCGGCCGCCCGGCGCCGCCCGCGGAGCGCCGGCCCGGCGCACTGCATGCTGGGACTTGTAGTCTTCGCGCTCGCGCCGCTCTCAGCGGGTCCTGGGCGCCTTCCGCGCGGGTCCCTGCCCGGGGGGGTCCACCCCCAGGCCCTCGGGGCCGGACTCACAGCCACCCCCACCCCTTAGTGTCAGTGTCGGTGCCTCCCTCGACCCCCTCCCGCAGGGAGCTAGCTAAGCGACCCCCAGGTGAGACCCCCCCCGCCTCCACTTTTGCACACGTGGACCAGACGCCTGGGGGAGGGAGGTGGCCAGCCGGGTCCTGTCCACGCCCTGTGCACCCAGCCTGGCCGCCCTGCAGCCCCGCCGCGCCCCCCGGGTGGGGGAAGGGGCGTGGGGGGGCGCGTGCACGGGAGGGCGCCGAGGGCCGGGCGCTGGCCAGTGGGGAGGCGACACGTGGTCGTCCTTGCGTGGCCCTGGGGGCTGGGGGTGGCCTCCCCGGCCTCCGTGACGCTCTGAGCTCGCTGCCTGCAGGCTTGGCACCTCGCCGGGCCCGTGCCCCGCTGCAGACAGACCACCGGGAACCAGCTGGCAAGGTGCAGCCTACCCCTGGCGTCTCCTTTGCACATCAAGGCTAGTTTTGGGGTTTTTTTTGTTCCTTTTTTTTCCTTTTTTCTGCTGCCTTTGCACTGGTTTCTGGGCTGGCATCCTCCAGACGGGGCTGTCCCTGCACCAGTGTCCGACCTGATGTAGACATCAAACTACATGCAGATGATGCAGACCCTCCCCAAACCCTCACAGCCCTGTGCTCAGGTGAAGCCCCCCACCAGAGAAGTTGGTCTGACCTGTGCTCACAAATGCCTCGAACGCCTCAAATCCCATCAGCCTGGCTTCCTTTCTGCTCCCAGCCAGCCCTTCCCCGGCTCCCAGACTCTTCCTCTGCCCTTGTCTGTCTCCCCAACTCTCCCTTCCTTTCCTTCCCCGCACCCCGAAATATCTTAGGGACCCCTTAGATCATTGCTCCACCCCTGAATTTTTTCCTTGTTTTCTTTTGCTTTTTGGGGTCCCACCCGGCGATGCTCAGGGCTGACTCCCGGCTCTGCACTCAGGGATCACTCCTGGCGGTGCTTGGGGGACCCAATGGGATGCCGGGGATCAAACCCGGGTCGGCCGCGTGCCAGGCAGACGCCCTCCCCGCTGTGCTATTGCTCCAGCTCATTTTCTTTTTTTCCCTTCCTTCCTTCCTTTCTTTTTCCTTCTCTCTCTCTCTCTTTCTTTCTTTCTTTCTTTCTTTCTTTCTTTCTTTCTGATTGGGTCCCACCGGACGATGCTCAGGGCTGACTCCTGGCTCATGCACTCAGGAATCACTCTTGGCAGTGCTCCGGGGACCCTATGGGATGCTGGGGATCGAACCCTGGTCGGCCGCGTGGCAGGCCAACGCACTCCCCCGCTGTGCTATCGCTCCAGTCCCTGGACAATTTTTTTTTTGCTTGTTTTTACGGATATGCAGGGTTCCATCCCGGATTCCCTTTGACAGCCTTCTGAAGTCACTGAGTCAATAATACCTGTGTGTTGTTCTTGGCGGCCATGGGGAGAACAGAGCAAACTAAGGGTCACATGCAGTCACACGAGAGGCCGGAACCGGGAACAGAGGGACTGAGGAGTCTCTGGCCTTCGGCTGTGTTGCAGCACCGTCAGTTCGTTCCGGTTCTCTCTCCCTTCCCACCCCAATGTCACGGAGGCTGGCGACAGGGCCTCAGTCTGTTTTCCCGTCCCAGTAAGTGAAGAATCAGTTACACGCCCCCCAAAAAAGAGATCTCAGATGGGCACAGTGAGCAGAGAGGAGGGGAAAGTCACCAAGTGTTGAGGAGAAAAACTTTCATTGATTTGTTTATTTTTGCCTTTTGGGTCCCACCCGGCGATGCTCAGGGCTGACTCCCGGCTCTGCGCTCAGGGATCACTCCTGGTGGTGCTCGGGGGACCCTATGGGATGCCGGGGATCGAACCCGGGTCGGCCACGTAGAAGGCGAGCACCCTACCCACTGTGCTTTCTCTCTGGCCCCCAAAGTCATTAAAAAAAACCTAATATTTTCTAGGGACATAATGTAATTTTCCTATTATACTGATAATATACTGAAGTCTTTGGACACAGTATTTTATTACTACAATATATTAATAGCACACTCATAATATTACTGCTTTCTTTTTTCTTTTTGAGTCCCACCCAGCGATGCTCAGGGCTAACTCCCGGCTCTGCACTCAGGAATCACTCCTGGCGGTGCTCGGGGGACCCTATGGGATGCAGGGATCGAACCCGGGTCGGCCGTGTGCAAGGCCAATGCCCTACCTGCTGTGCTATTGCCCAGGTCCCTGGTTCATCACTCTTTATTGATTGATTGACTGATTGATTGTTTTCTGGGTCCCACCTGGCGATGCTCAGGGCTGACTCCCGGCTCTGCACTCAGGAATCACTCCTGGTGGTGCTTGGGGGACCCTAGGGGATGCCGGGGATCGAACCCAGCCAGGCAAACGTTTACCCTCTATGTTGAACTATTACTCTGCCCCCCCGAAACTAACCATCTTTCAAAGGCTCACTAGCCAGGCATGCATGCCTGGTGTCTGCCACCTTGAATTGCACAGTTCTAGAACATTCTTTTTGGGTCACACCTAGCGATGCCCAGAAGTTACTCCTGGCTCTGCACTCAGGGATCACTCCTGGCGGTGCTCGGGGGACCCTAGGGGATGCCGGGGATCGAACCCGGGTCGGCCGCGTGCAAGGCAAACACCCTACCCTCTGTGCTATTGCTCCAGCCCACAGTTCTAGAACATTCTATGGAGGGAATCACAAACCCAGCTGCCCGAGGCGGCAGCCACGCAGCCAGTGGAGGGGGTTCGAGAAAGACTTTCGACTCATAAACACACCCAAGTGGTTTCTGGGTGCAGGCTCCCATCCGACCATGGAAGGAACGTATCTCGCTCTTTCTCCCCCTCATTCCCCCAAGTAACTGCAAGGCGCCGTGTTGCCGAGCCCGGCTGTTTCCTAGCTGCCGCGCCCGTCACCTTGGGATTTCGGCCCTCTGGAGGGACTTCCCTGCGTGGGATTTCCAGTAAGAGCCTCTGACGCTGCAGACAAACGAGGGAAAACTGGCAGGAGAAGAGCCCACACTATCTTTTGTATTTGCAGTTTCCCTTGAGGCTGGAGGGTTTGTTGTGGCTGGGCTCTAACCAGTGGGCCATCCCACACTCCCCCTCAGCCCTGCTCCCCTCAGCATGCTCTGTCTTTCTTTATGTTCATGGCTGGGCTGACCCTCCCCGCCCCTCCCCCCAACCAAAGAGCCCATTAGATTTAGAGCAAGTGCCTGGAAATGCACTAAGGTACCAGCTGAGCATAAGCCCCTCCCCCCCATAAAGGGCTTTGGGGGATGGAGCAGTTGTCCAGCAGGGAGGGCGTTGGCCTGACACACGGCTGACCCGGGTTCGATCCCCGGCATCCCTTAGGGTCCCCCGAGCACCGCCAGGAGTGATTCCTGAGTGCAGAGCCGGGAGTCAGCCCTGAACGTCGCCAGGTGGGACCCAAAAGGCCAAATAATAATAATAATAAAGAGGGAAGGGGGCCAGAGCGATAGCACAGGGGGGAGGGTGCTGGCCTTGCACGTAGCCGACCTGGGTTCGATCCCCAGCATCCCCTAGGGTCCTCTGAGCACCGCCAGGAGTGATTCCTCAGTGGAGAGCCAGGGGTCAGCCCTGAGCATCGCCGGGTGGGACCCAAAAAAGCAAAGACAAAAAAGAGAAAATTTAGGGGGTCGGAGCAATAGCACAGCAGGGAGGGCGTCTGCCTGGCACGTGGCCAATCCAGGTTCGATCCCCGGCATCCCCTAGGGTCCCCCGAGCACCACCAGGAGTGACCCCTGAGTGCAGAGCCGGGAGTCAGCCCTGAGCATCGCCGGGTGGGACCCAAAAAGCAAAAAACAAACAAAAAACCCCACAAAACCAGGGGTCAGAGGGATAGCTCAGTGGGGAGGGCGTTTGCCTGGCACCTGGCAACCCGGGTTCGATCCCCGGCATCCCATAGGGTCTCCTGAGCACCGCCAGGAGTGATCCCTGAGTGCAGAGCCAGAGTCAGCCCTGAGCATCGCCGGGTGTGACCCCAAAAGCAATCAATCAAATAAAAGTGAACGTCGCATGGGAAGAACTTTCCTAAGCCTCCCCTGGGCTCGTGTCTCCCCAGCCCTCGGCAAACAGAGCAACCCCCGATCCTCTTCCTTGTTGGACATATTCCCATCTGTCAATAGGATCTCTATCATAATATTGATTCTCTCCACCTTGGCAAATACCACGGCAGAGCAAGGGAAGGGCAAAGTCACTCAAGTGTTCAGTCCCAGAGCCAGAGAAATGGGCCGGCGGGGAGGGCACCGCCCAGGCACTGGTCTGACTTGGTTCCATCCCCCTCATCCTAATTTGCTCCCTGATCCCTGCCAGGTGTGATCCCTGAGCACCGAGCGAGGAGTCAGCCCTGAGCACTGCCAGGTGTGCCCCCCCCAAGCTAATACCTAAATCGATAAAAACCACCTGCACCCCAAACACCGTTTTCCATGTAACAGGTGTGTTGAGAGAAACCAAACTATAAAATATGAAGGGTCTGGGGCTGCCTCGCGGGCCCTAAAATAAATGCACCCCATTTTGTCCGAGCTGGAGTTGAGCTCTATGACGTCTCTCAAAGACACAAGTCAGGACAGAAAGACCAGCACCAGTGCCAGTGCCATAGCCCAGCGGGGAGGGTGTTGGCCTTACACGCGGCTGACCCGGGTTCGGTCCCCAGCCTCCCCTAGGGTCCCCCGAGCACCGCCAGGAGTGATTCCTGAGTGCAGAGCCGGGAGTCAGCCCTGAGCATCGCCGGGTGGGACCCAAAAACAAGTGTATTCACAACAGAACCATAATTACCATTTTTTCCCATCCACGCCCACCAACTGCATGCCCTGAGCCCCGCACCCCCGATGATGAGTCTATTAAATCAAATCTTGGGGTTACCTTTTTAAGCTTTGGTGGCTGGAAATAGAATTTCCGTGATGTTGTCTCGTGTTTTACTTTTGAGAAGGAGAAAAAAAGAGAAATTCCTTCCCAAGGAGGGTGTGGAATTATTCCCCAAGGTCTACACTGTTTGGCTGCAGAAAAATTGGTTCTGGGAGCTGAAGTGAGTTTATCTCAAGCACTAACCGGTGTTGGCCGCTGGTCACATTCCCACTGACCTTATAGACAGCTAGCGCGTCGGCCTGAGCACTGGTGAGGTTATAATTAACCTCAGTCACGGGGAAGGAGTCGCTGGCCAGGGCTGGGAGGGCTGGAACGTAGGGGGGAAGCCCTGGCTTGGATCCCCAGCACCTCGGACCCCCCTGACCAGCCTCAGGAGTCGCCCCTGAAACTAACAAAAAAAAGCTATAGAGGATGACCTGGGTTCGATCCCCGGCATCCCATAGGGTCCCCCGAGCACTGCCAGGAGTGATTCCTGAGCGCAGAGCCAGGAGTCAGCCCTGAGCATCGCCGGGTGTGGCCCCAAACCAACCAAATCTCAGTCACAAACTCCAGAGCTCACCCGTGAAGCTACCAATGGACAGAAAAATACATCTACTCCCCGCCCCCCCCCATGGAGAAAAACACTGCCTCCCTCCATGAGATTCAGGCAGTACCACGGAATGGGAGGGGTGCGGCCTTGAATTCGTGGAAGCAGGTACCACTTGTGGCAATACTGGTGAAATGAGATGCTATTCCATGGAATGTTGTGGAAAAAAAAAAGAAGGTTTCCCCTTCTGGGAGCCACCACCAAGTGCTGTGTGTCTGAAGACAAAACACTTCTTTTGTATTCCGGGATGTGGCAGGCAGAGGTCATTGTGTTGTGGGGGAATGCAGCCCCGGGAGTCACTGTGTTGGGGGGATGTGGTCCTGGGGGGGTCCACTGTGTTCTGGGGGGATGTGGCCCCAGAGAGTCACTGTGGTTGGGTGGATGCAGCCCCAGCGACCACTGTGTTTTAAGGGGAATGTGGAAAAAGTTCGGGGGACGTGGAGGAAGCAACAGGCTCCAGTGAACACCAGCCAGGGCGCCCATTTCCTGATGGCAGCAGAACCTAAATCCCAACGCAGACCCGGCTATGACTCAGCACCCCCTGGGGGGTTGGGGGGCAGCTCCGCTGTGACATTTGCTCAGAGGAGGACCCCACCCCTGTCCCCCATCCCAAACGCAGAGGGCCTGGACCTGGCGTTCATCGTTGGGACACAGGTGCCAGCAGAGTAAACACGTGCTGGACCGCGTCTGGGGGTTACTTGCGTGACAGCACCAGGAGGACCGTTGCAGGGTGGCCAGGACTTGCAGGCCGTTTCCCCGAAGCTGTGGGTCTCCAGGGGGCACCTCCTCGTGCCCCTTTGTCTACCCCTTCCGCCAGGAAGACCTGATTTTTTTTTTGCTTTTTTGGGTCACACCCGGGCATTGCACAGGGGTTACTCCTGGCGGTGCTCGGGGGACCCTATGGGATGCTGGGAATCGAACCCAGGTCGGGCGCGTGCCAGGCAAACGCCCTCCCCGCTGTGCTATCGCTCCAGCCCCCAGGAAGACCTGATTTTTTATTTTTTTTCTCAAAACCGGAAGCACCTTCTCTTCCCAGACTGAAATGCTAAATTAGCACAAAAAGCACTAAAACTCCGGGCCCTGGCCAAAGGCTTTCCTTGCAGGCTGGAGGTGCCCCCAGGTACCCTCCCCAAAACCACACAGGCCCCCGGAGTCCCCCAAGCCCTGAGCCCCCGAGCTGGGAGTGGCCGCTGAGTCCCACCCACTGTCCCTTCCCGCCCCCCAACCCAACAAACAAGAACCTTAACATTAACTTTGTCCTGAAGAGCTCTAGTATCCCAAAGTCTCCGATCACAATCTCGGAATTTGGAGCTTTTCATAGGAAACCAGATCCTCCCCCCCCATGACTGTCCCCTTCATCACCCCTTGCACTTCAGAAAGCTTTGGGGGCCACCCTGGGATCTGCTCCCAAAAATACTTATCTAGGGGCTGGAGATGCGGAGAGCAGGTAAGGAGCTGGCCTTGCCCGGGCCCACCCACCCTGAATCCCACAGGCTGCCCCCACGCCAGGGCTGGCTCTGGGCTCTGTGATCGGGGATCATTCCTGGCGGTGCTGGGGGATGCCGGGGATCCAACCCGGCTTGGCCCTGTGCCAGGCTGGTGCCCACCCCGCTGTGCTATCACTCTGGTCTGGGATCCTTCTTTAATTTGTTTTACTTATTATTATATTATTACAATATAATGGTCCATGCTGGGACCACTCTCCACACATCCGGACGGGCCTCATGCATGAAAGAACTGGCAGAGGAACCCAGGCATGCGGGTCCTGGGGCTGAGGTCTCCAAGCCTGCTCGGATTGGGACTGGGCCTTCTCCACCCAGACCCTCCATCTTCCAGTAGGTAGGCGTCACACCCACCAGCTGCCGCCAGCGCCAGGTTGGTCCCATCAACGGCCAAGACGCAGAGACTATAAAACCCAGCTCCCGGAAGCGCACGGCCACATTTGTGGCCGCATGACATCTTATGATCTTATTTTTCCTTTGGAGAAACTGGCAGGCTACAAAACGTATCCTGCCCGCACGGCAGAGTCTGGCAAACTTCCCGTGTCGTACTCAATATGCCAAATACCAGTAACAACGATGGGTCTCATTCTCCTAACCCTGAAAGAGCCTTGAATGTGGCACTTTTTAGAATCTCAGGGCTAGGATGAAGGAGACATTACTGGTGCCTGCTCAAGGCAATTGATGAACAACAATAATCATGATCATGATCGTGATTATTATAATAAATTATTATTATTATCAGTTTGAGGCTCTGCATGTTCCTAGAATGAGCAGATGCCATTGGGCTATGCTAGCACACAACAGGGATGAATGGAGACGTTACTGGCACCCGCTCGAGTAAATCGATGAGTAAAGGGGTATCCAGTGATTATTATTATTGTAAAACAGACTATTTGAAGGTGTTTGAAGGGAAGTAGGGAGAGAGAGTGGGAGAGAGTGGGGAGGAACGTCTCAAGAGAGAACCTGGGCTTCTCCGAGGGTGGAGAGACCCCTACACACACCCCAGCATTAGACAGGAGAGCAGGAAAGTTCCCATCTCAAGAGGGGAGATGCGGGCGACATGTGTGCTTGGTTGGGTACCACATGTGCTCTGCCACGTGGGTGCACATAGCACCTGGGCTCGGGCAGATGTGCAGGGACCGTTCTTTTTTTTTTTGCTTTTTGGGTCCCACCTGGCAATGCTCAGGGCTGACTCCTGGCTCTGCACTCACGAATCACTCCTGGCGGTTCTCGGAGGACCCTAGGGGATGCTGGGAATCGAACCCGGGTTGGCCGCGTGCAAGGCAAACGCCCTCCCCACTGTGCTATCTCTCCAGCCCCCGGGACCGTTCTTTAAAGGATGAACAGGAATAGATTGGCCGTGTGCGATTCAAAACAGCTCTGAGGATAGTCCGCTAGGAGCTGGACGGTTTGGGACCGGTCCGAGCTTGGAGGAAGTCATCACGGTCTTCCCGAAGGGCTAGAGTGGAGCCTTTGGATCTTTGGCTGGAAACTCCACGCGCTGTCACCGAATTAAAATATTGCAGGGGGCGGGGTGTTGGGGGGGGCACACCTGGGGCTGATCAGGGGCTGCTGGAACTCAGGGCTTGGGGGGCCCTTGCAGGGCTCAAACCCGGGCCTCCTGCATGCAAAGCGTGAGCTCAACGCAACTTGTCTGTGAGTCACTGCGCCGTGCACACGGGAAGCCACGGCCCCGATCCGCTTAGGGACAAGACGCACTTGTGTCTGCGCGCCGATGTCTCACGGCGGAGCACTAGAGCCGCAGCCTGATTCCGTGGCCTGAGTTTTGTGGCCTGAATTCCGCGGTCAAACAAGGATGAAGAATCCCACAGTGAAGGGCTGTAGGTTGTTTGCCTCCCTTCCTCCCTCCCTCCTTCCTTCCTTCCTTCTTTCCCTCCTTCCTTCTCTCCTTCCTCCCTTCCTTCCTTCCTTCCTTCTCTCCTCCCTCCCTCTCTCCTTCCTTCCTCCCTCCCTCCCCCCTCCTTCCCATTTCTGTAGGAATAAGGAGACCCCCTTATTCCTTCTGATGACCTTCCCTTGGGTCCTCTCATTTGCTGCACAAAACACGAAGGCTTGTTCTGCCCCAATCACAGCACGTGGCATGGACTAGGTCCCACGATCTGCTTTCATGATAGGTGGCATCTTCGTCACTGCCCCGGGGCCTTCTCCCTCTCTCTCCCAGTCTGTGCCTGCCTTGCGAAGCTTCCAGGCTCGGACACGCCAAGAGCGCTTCCTCCAAGTCCCCCTGAAGGTGGCCATTCCCCGCAGCCCTACGGCCCAAACAAACCAGGGGCTGACAGCCGTGTCCTCAGCCTGCAAACCGCCGTCCCCACATCAGCCCAGCCTCCTGAGGGTCTCTAGCACTGTGCATACACACACACACACACACACACACACACACACACACACCCTGACTGGAGGCTCCCTGCACCTGTGGACAGATGTCAAGCTCCGAGGAGATGGTGCCGTTGGTCTAACAGGTGGTGAAGCCAGGTTTCCATTTGCATGCTTTTATTGTGGAGGGTGGGGATCACACCCAGTGATGCTCAGGGGTGACTCCCAACTCAGTGCTCAGGGATGACTCCCAATTCTGTGCTCAGGGCTGACTCCAGGCACTGTGCTCAGGGCTGACTCCCGGCTCAGTGCTCAGGGCTCACCCCTGGCTCTGTGCTCAGGAGTGACTCTTGGCAGTGCAGGGGATTGAACCGGGTTGGGCCACATGCAAGGCCAGTGCCTGGCCCGGAAGGCCCTCTCCCCAGAGATTCTCACCGACCCCGGCCCAGCCTCCCCACGGGAGGAAACATGGGCACACACGGACCCTCCAGCTCCTTCCTCCCTCCCAAAGTTGCAGCCCCCGACACCAAAGCCGTGATCCCCAGGCCTGGTGCAGGCCTCCGGGTGTCCCCTGAGGAGGGAGTCGCTCGCTGGGAGGGGATGACTCACGGGCAGTGACCAGGGGCTGGGCCTCTGGTGAAGGGCTGGGTGTCCGGTGGCTACTCCCAGGCTGGCCCGGGGCCGCGCCCCTCCTCCTGGGGGCCCTGGAGCTCCAGCTGCTCTGCGCGCTCCACCACCCACTCACACTCGAACACGCGGGGCGTGCGCCCCTCCCCCGCCCTCTTCTCCTCCCCGTCCCCACCCTGGGGTCCGCCCTGAGCCTCTCCTGGCTCCCCAGGGACGAGAGGGGCTGCCTGGACGCTTCCCTGAGCCTCCCTCTCCGGGGGCTTCTCGGCCTCTGCTGGCCCCTGGCTGGGGTCTGGGTCGGGGGCCGCCCTCCCTGCTGCCTCTGCCGGGACCCCCGGGTCTCTGTCTCCATCAGCCTCGAGGGGGCCGGGTGCTCCAGGGAGCTCAACGGTCACCGTCAGCAGGTCCCGGAGCTCGGCCAGGGAGCCCGAGGCAGGCAAGGCCTCTGGGGGGCCCAGGGGGGCCCCCGACTCCAACTCCGCAGAGCCTGTGCTCATGCCCCGTCCGGCCCCCACTGGGGTCCCAGGATCCTCCCCGGGGGGAACCGGCCCCGGCCCGTCCTGCTCCCGTGGGGGGCTGGGTCCCGCGGGGGTCGGGCCCTCCCCAGGCCGCGTGTCCTCGGGGCCCTGGAAGACGTCGTTGCTCTCGGGCGCGTCCGGCGGCAGGGCTGAGGGGTCGCGGGCAGGGCTGGCCTGGCCCGAGCCCGAGGGGGTCCCGAGGTCGGCGAGGCTGGACATGCTCTCGCTGGGCAGGGCCGCGCCGTCGTCCAGCAGGTTGTGTCTCTGCAGGCTGGCGGCTTCCTGGATCACTAGGAGACGCCAGAACACAGAGCCGGCCCTGAGCGCCCTGCCAGGCCTCGGAGCCCCACGTTCCGGCCCGGCGCCCCCTCTTCCAGGCAGCCCTCCCGGAAGGCAGCCCGCACACCCCCCTCTCGGGGCCCCACCTGCCCCTGCTTCCCTCCTTCGTTCCTCAGGCCACGGCAGACACAGGCCTGGCTCTGCGGCGGGTTGGGGGGTCACGGAGGGTGGGGAGGGGGCTTACGTGGTAACCCAGAGAGGCGGGTGGGTGACGCGGGGCACACAGGGTGCTTGGGTGAGGTCGCGTGGCTCCCGTACGAGTATGCGACCCCAAACCAACGGCCCACCACCGCCAAGAGGCCGTGCTCCCACACGAGGTGGTGCTCCCACATGTAGTGCTCCCACACGTGGGCACTGTTCTGACGCGGTGACACGAAGGCGGTGCTCCCACGCAGAGGTGGTGCTCTGACGCGGAGGCGATGCTCTCCCACTGGGAGCTTCCAGGCTCCCCCACACCCGCCCCCCGGCCTCACCTTTCAGGGCTTCGGCCTGCAGCATCTCGTGCAGAATCTCCTCGTAGATGTTCTCCACGTGGATCACGCCCGTGTGGTCGGCGAAGATGAACTGCTCGAAGTTCTGGAGCTCCTGGGGCGTGGGATAGAGGAGCAGGAGCGGGGGCTGAGCAGAGAGAGGCGGTCGGGCTGGTGGGACTCTGAGCCGCGGTCACGCCCTTCCCGCTCCTGATGCCGTTCCCTGCACTGGACACATTCTGTTGGCACCGAGCGCGAGATCACGGCAACCTCCAGGTCTGGTCTGGGGGTGCCGGGACTCTTTCCCCCCAGCAGAACCCACACCCTTCTTTCTCTTCTGTTTCCAGATGCCAACGATGCCAAGGCAGAAGCTACCAACAGCGAACTCTGTGTGTACAGTGTTATGTTCTGGCCTTTTTGGCCCCACCCGGCGGTGCTCAGGGCTGAGTCCCGGCTCTGCACTCAGGAATCGCTCCTGGCGGTGCTCAGGGGACCCGAGGGGATGCTGAGGATCAAACCCGTGTTGGTCACGTGCCAGACCAACGCCCTCCCTGCTGTGCTATTGCTCCAGCCCCTATGGATGGATCAGATATTGATCAAGGTGCTGAACTGGGTGATGGACCCAATATTATTATTATTATTATTTTGCTTCTTGGGTCCCACCCGGCGGTGCTCAGGGCTGACTCCCGGCTCTGCACTCAGGAATCCCTCCTGGCGGTGCTCGGGGGACCCTAGGGGATGCCGAGCATCGAACCCGGGGCGGCCGCGTGCCAGGCCAACGCCCTCCCCGCTGTGCTGTCGCTCTGGCCCCTGGGCTGAGGTTTGGGCAGAGGGCTGGGGGGCGGGGCTGAGGGCTGGGGCGGGGCTGAGGGCGGGGCTGAGGGTGGGGCGAAGCTAAAGGATAGGGGCGGGGCTGAGGGCTGGGGCTGAGGGGCGGGGCTGAGAGCGGGGCTGGGGGGGCTGGGGGCGGGGCTGAGGGGTGGGGCTGAGAGCGGGGCTGAGGACTGGGGGCGGGGCTGAGGGGCGGGGCTGAGAGTGGGGACGGGGGAGGGGCTGGGGGCGGGGCTGAGGGGTGGGGCTGAGGGGTGGGGCGGGGCTGAGAGCGGGGCTGAGGACTGGGGGCGGGGCTGAGGGGCGGGGCTGAGAGTGGGGACGGGGGAGGGGCTGGGGGCGGGGCTGAGGATTGGGGGCGGGGCTGAGGGCTGGGGGCGGGTCTGAGGGGCGGGGCCGAGGGCTGGGGCGGGGCTGAGGGCGGGGCTGAGGGTGGGGCGAAGCTAAAGGATAGGGCGGGACTGAGGGGTGGGGCTGAGGGGTGGGGCGGGGCTGAGGGCTGGGGGCGGGGCTGAGGACTGGGGGCGGGTCTGAGGGGCGGGGCCGAGGGCTGGGGGCGGGGCTGAGGGCTGGGGGCGGGTCTGAGGGGCGGGGCCGAGGGCTGGGGCGGGGCTGAGGGCGGGGCTGAGGGTGGGGCGAAGCTAAAGGATAGGGCGGGACTGAGGGGTGGTGCTGAGGGGTGGGCGGGGCTGAGGACTGGGGGCGGGTCTGAGGGGCGGGGCCGAGGGCTGGGGGCGGGGCTGGGGGCGGGCGAGGGTCTTCACCGGCTTGCAGGCGGCTGCCAGGCCTCTCCGCAGGGTGGGCAGCGTCACCTGCACCAGAGCCCCCTGGCACAGCCTCTTGCGGATGCTGCTGCTGTCGTAGTCGAATTGCTGCAGAGAGAGACGGTGACCCCTGACCCGGGAGCACCAAGGCACCTCCCGTCCCCCCTCCCCCCCCCCCCCACCCGGCCCAGAACCCTCCTCCTGCCCTGCCCATGGCGCCCTGGAGGCCGGACACGGGGGAGGGAGCGTTTCTGGGGACCCCAAGAGTCTTTCTCCGGCGGGACGCGTGGCTTGGAGCTGAGTCCAGGTGGGCCGACGCCTCCTCCAAAGCCCAGGGCTGAGGCTGGGGGAGGGGGTGGCTCGACTTGGGGGGCGACACCCAGAGTCCTCTCGTTTTCTTTTTGTTTCCCTTCTTTTGGGTCCCACCCGGCGATGCTCAGGGCCGACTCCTAGCTCAGTGCTCAGGGCTCACTCCTGTCTCTGTGCTCAGGTCTGACTCCTGACTCTGTGCTCGGGGCTCACTCCCGGCTCTGTGCTCAGGGCTCACTCCCGGCTCCGTGCTCAGGGCTCACTCCTGGCTCTGTGCTCAGATCTGACTCCTGACTCTGTGCTCGGGGCCTCGCTCCTGG
The DNA here is from genome assembly GCF_029834395.1 of Sorex fumeus. Classification (NCBI taxonomy): domain Eukaryota; kingdom Metazoa; phylum Chordata; class Mammalia; order Eulipotyphla; family Soricidae; genus Sorex; species Sorex fumeus. The sequence goes on along the minus strand of NW_026606374.1, from coordinate 200,190 downwards.
CTCAGTGCTCAGGGCTCACTCCTGTCTCTGTGCTCAGGTCTGATTCCTGACTCTGTGCTCAGGTCTGACTCCTGACTCTGTGCTCGGGGCTCACTCCTGTCTCTGTACTCAGGGCTCACTCCCGGCTCTGTGCTCAGGTCTGACTCCTGACTCCGTGCTCAGGGCTCACTCCTGTCTCTGTGTTCAGGTCTGACTCCTGACTCTGTGCTCAGGTCTGACTCCTGACTCTGTGCTCGAGGCTCACTCCCGGCTCAGTGCTCAGGGCTCACTCCTGTCTCTGTACTCAGGGCTCACTCCCGGCTCTGTGCTCAGGTCTGACTCCTGACTCCGTGCTCAGGGCTCACGCCTGTCTCTGTGCTCAGGTCTGACTCCTGACTCTGTGCTCAGGTCTGACTCCTGACTCTGTGCTCGGGGCTCACTCCCGGCTCAGTGCTCAGGGCTCACTCCTGTCTCTGTACTCAGGGCTCACTCCCGGCTCTGTGCTCAGGTCTGACTCCTGACTCCGTGCTCAGGGCTCACTCCTGTCTCTGTGCTCAGGTCTGACTCCTGACTCTGTGCTCAGATCTGACTCCTGGCTCCGTGCTCAGGGCTCCCTCCTGGCTCCGTGCTCAGGGCTGACTCCCGGCTCCGTGCTCAGGGCTCACTCCAGGCTCCGTGCTCAGGGCTGACTCCCGGCGGGGGGCTGGGGGGGACCCTATGAGATGCCGGGGGAGGTGGGGTGGTGGTGAGGTCTCTGCAAAGCCCCCGGCTGGCGCCAAAGCGCCCAACTGCAAGGCGAGAGCGCGCGATTCCCGCAGTGGCCACCAGGTGGCAGGCGAGGCCCAGACGTGGGGCCGGGCAGGGCAGCGCCCGGGTGGGCCCTGGGGAGGGTGAGGGGTGCGGACGGCGGGGCGGGGGGCGCCTCAGTCCCGCCCCCGCCCCCGGCCTCCGCACTTTTACCTTCAGGACCCGGAGCTTGACCTTCTCCAGGGCGGCTGCGGTCTTGGGGGCCTCGCCCTGCAGGTGAGGGGCCAGCAGCTCCTGGAACGTGTGCACGGCGTTGCCCATCAGCTGGGGGCGGAGAGGGACACGCTCAGGGCTCGGGTCCGCAGCCGGGACCAGCCAGAGGCCGGACACGCACGCTTCCACGCACGCACACACACACCCACACTCACACACGCACACAGTCACGCATGCACACAGGAACATGCAGACACACGCATCTCAGCACACACCCACGTGACGTGTGACCGCAGTCACACATGCACACAACAGCTCACACACACACTTTCATGCACACACATTCATGCAGTCACACAGGCACACAAAAGCACAAGGCAGACACACATATTCACACACACAGATGTGCAGACATGCACGCACAACATAAATACAGGTGCACATACGTGCACGCGCGCACACGTGCGTGCATACACACACATGCACGTGTGCCCGCAGGTGCATAGAGGCATATGCACATCCAAGCACACAGGTGCTTACATGTGTACTAGATAAGTATACATGTGCACGTACACGCATGTGCACACACATGTACACATGTTCACACATGTACACAGGCAGACACATCCAAGCACATAGGTGCTCACGTGTGCACCACATCAGTACACACGCACATACACACAGGTACACATGCTCACATATGCACACAGACAGATGCACATCCAAGCACACAGTTGCTCACACGTGGACCTTATATGTACACACATGCACATACACACATGCATACATGCATGTACACACATGTACACATGCTCACAGGCAGACACGTCCAAGCACACAGTTGCTCACACGTGTACCTTATATGTACACACGCGCATGTACACACATGCATGTACACACATGTACACATGCTCATAGGCAGACACACATCCAAGCACGGAGGTGCTTGCATGTGTACCCTATAAGCACATACACATACACACATGCATACATGCACGTACACACGCTCACAGGCAGACACATCCAAGCATGTAGGTGCTCATGTCTGTACCATATCAGTACACACACGCACATATAAACATGCATACATGCATGTACACACATGTACACACGGTCACAGGAAGACACACATCTAAGCACATAGGTGCTCGCGTGTCTACCATATCAGGACACACGCACATACACACAGGTACACATGCTCACATATGCGCACACACGCAAATGCATACATGCATGCACACACATGCACATATGCACATTCAAGCACGCAGTCGCTCACACGAGCACCTTCTATGCACACACACGCACGCACACACGCTCCCGGGCAGACACCCATCCAAGCACACGGGCGCTCGCGTGCGAACCACACACGCACACGCGCTCACGGGTGCACGCGGGCGGGGCGCACCTCCTGCATGTGGCTCTGGGCTCGCTGGGCCACCAGGTGCGCGTGGGCGAAGCGGAAGCGGCCCTGCAGCTCGGCCGCGCGCGCCCGCAGGTGGTCAGCGTGGCCGTAGCAGGGCTCCATGGCCAGCGGGTCCAGCGGGAGGCGCCCCAGCTGCTGCAGGCGCTGCGGGACGGGGGCAGTCGGACGGCGCCCCTCTCGGGGTCCCCCCACGGGGGCTGCCGGGGAGGGGGCGGGGAGGGTCAGGGTCAGGGTCGGGGCGGGCAGGGGGCGGTCAGGGCTGGGCCGTCCGGACCTCCCGCAGCTGCGCGTCGTCCCCGGCCCGGGCGCTGCGGCCCAGCGCGTCCACCCGGTCCTCCAGCAGGCCCCGGAGGGCGCCGAAGCCGCAGGTCACGGGGCCCATGAGCTCGTCCAGCAGCGAGGCCAGGAAGGGCCGCACGCTCTCGGCCAGCAGCGGCTCCGCCCGCGGCAACACTGTCCCTGGGAGGGGAGAGCGGGCGGGACTCAGGCGCCCGCACACGCCAGGAGAACACGCCAGCGGGCCCAGGAGGTGCTGGGATGTTCCAGAGCACGCCAGCAAGCACCAGGAGGTGCTGGGATGTTCCAGAGCACGCCAGCAGCTCCAGGAGACGGTAGAACGCTCTAGAACACCCCGGAACACACCCAGAACACTCCAGAACACTCCAGCAGGCACCAGGAGATGCTAGAATGTTCCAGAATGCATGCCAGCAGGCTCCAGGAGACGGTAGAATGCTCGAGAACAGCCCAGAACACACCTAGAACACTCCAACACATGCCAGCAGGCACATGGAGATGCCAGAATATTCCAGAACACGCAGTAGGCCTAGGAGATGGTGTAATGCTCCAGAACACCCCAAAACACACCTAGAACACTCCAGAACACGCCACCAGGAACCAGGAGATGCTAGAATGTTCCAGAATGCATGCCAGCAGGCACCAGGAAATGCCGGAATGAACGTTCCAGAACACACCCTGCATCCACTGGGGGAGCCCCGTGCCCTGGCTCCCTGCCCTGGTGGCGGGATGGAGCGTTTGGGGAGTGAGGATGGGGGGCACCCTTTGCTCCTTCTACGGAGTCCCCACGGGGAGTTGGGGTCTGCTCAGACATTAGGGAGAGACTGTGAGCCGGGTTAGGAGTTTCTGGACCAAGACTCGGGCTCGCTGGGTTCTGGGGCAAGTGTCGGCATTGCTGATCCCTCGTCTAAGGACAGAAGACCCAGGACCACTTTTGAGGGGTCTGTGCTGCTTGTGCCTGAGACAGTTTGGAAGAATCTGGAAGAATCTAGAAGCAGCTGGAATAATCTAGAAGCAGCTGGAAGCATCTGGAAGAATCCAGAAGCAGCTGGAAGAATCTGGAAGACTCTAGAAGCAGCTGGAGGCATCTGGAAGAATCCAGAAGCGTCTGGAAGAATCCAGAAGCAGCTGGAAGCATCTGAAGAGTCTAGAGGCAGCTGGAGGCATCTGGAAGAATCCAGAAGCAGCCAAAAGAGTCTGGAAGAATCTAGAAGCATCTGAAATATGCTAGAAGCGGCTGGAAGCATCTGGAAGAATCCAGAAGCAGCTGGAAACATCTAGAAGCAGCTGGAACAGATGGGCCGGAGTGTCCACCTGTTGCTCGCGCCCGGTTCCCGGCCACCCTGCTCAGACCGTCCTCGCTCGAGGCTGGGAGATGGCTCAACCAGTTGAGTGAAAAAAGGGAAAAAGCAAAGTTGTGTTCTGGAAGTTTCCACGGGACTGTGCCGACACCTCTGGGTGCTTCTGTGGCAGCTCCTGAGTGCCGACCACCCGAGAACCCGGGGTGGGGGGACCCCCACTGACCTTTGATCTTCCCGCTGAGGAAGCTCTTGGAGGCCAAGATCTGGTCGGCGTCGGCCCGCAGGGCGCCCTCCAGTGGCTCGGCCTGGGCCCGACACTCCTCCTTCAGGGCGTCCAGCGCCTCGGCCACCTGCCGGCCCACCAGCCCCGACGCCTCCTCCAGCAGCTGCGGGGACGTGCGGGGTCAGGCGGCCGGGACGGACTCAGCAGCCCGGCCCAAGGGAGCAGGCACAGGGATGCTCGCGGGAACGAGCACTAAGCCAGGAGTCCTGGGGCACTGCAGACAATGCGAGATGCCAGAGCAGTGAGCACTGCTAAGGGGGGCCCAGAAACCAGAGAAAGAGAGAAAGAGAGACAGAGACAGAGAGAACCAAGAGAGAGACAGAGAGACAGAGACAAAGAGATAGAAACAGAGACGTAGAGAGACAAAGAAAGCAACAGAGAGAGAAGGAGACAGAGAGACAGACCGACAGGGAGAGGCAGAGACAGAAAGACAGAGACAGAGAGACAGAAAGAGACAGACAGAGACATGCAGACAGAGACAGGGAGAGGCAGAGACTGAAAGACAGAGACAGAGAGACAAAGAGAGAGACAGAGAGACAGAGACAAAGAGATAGAAACAGAGACGTAGAGAGAAAAACAAAGCAACAGACAGAGACGGAAAGAGAGAGACAGACAGACAGAGAAGGAAAAAAACAACAACGGGTGTTTGGCTTTGTTTATTAGGGCGTCTCTCAGGCAACAAACCTCAGCATGGGCAGGTGTGATCCAGAAATGAGTGAGAGAGAGAGAGAGAGAGAGACAGAGAGAGAGAGAGAGAGAGGGAGACAGGGAGCAGGAACTGGCACTGGGCAGGAAGGAGGGCCTTTGTCTTGCCTGTGGCCCACCGGGGTTCGAGCCCGGCATCGCACGTGGTCCCTGCCAGGAGTAGCCCTGAGCACCACCTGGGTGTGGCCCCAACCCCAAACAGGGTGTGGTTGTGTGTGTGTGTGTGTGTGTGTGTGTGTTGGGGGGTCCTCCCAGGCAGCCTGGGGCCCCTCCTGGTTCCACACTGGCCCCGAGGGGCTGGGGGCTGGGCTGGGGGTCCTGCCTGCCTCCTGACCTCCCACCCCCCGGCGTGGCAGCCTCACCCCGAGCCAAGCTCGCTTCCGGTCCTGCTTCTTCCCCTTCATCCGGGGCAGTATGTCGGCCTGCAGCGTGGGCAGCAGCTCCTCCATCACCAGCCCGCTCAGGATCTGCGCGCGGAAGGGCCCGAGCGTCAGGGGGGCGGGGGTCCCGGACACAGGAGGGCAACCCCCCACCTCCAGCCTGAACCCCCGGAATCTCTGTGGTGGGGCCGGAGCGACAGCAGAGTGGGGAAGGTGTTGGCCTGGCACGCAGCCGACCCAGGAGGTTCGATCCCCGGCATCGAATAGGGTCCCCCGAGCACCGCCAGGAGTGATCCCTGAGTGCAGAGCCGGGAGTCAGCCCTGAGCATCGCCGGGTGGGACCCAAAAAGCAAAAGAAAAAGAAAGAAAGAGAGAGAGAGAGAGAAAAAGAAAGAAAGAGAGAAAGAGAAAGAAAGAGATAAAAAGACAGACAGAAAAAGAGAGAAAGAAAGAAGGAATGAAGGGAGGAAGGGAAGAAAGAAAGAGAAAAAGAAAGAAAAAGAAAAAGAAAGAAATGAAAGAAAAGAGAAAGAAAGAGAAAGAGAGGAAAAGAAAGAGAACGAAAGAAAAAAGAGATAAAAAAGAAAGAGAAAGAAAGAAGGAATGAAGGGAGGAAGGAAAGAAAGAGAGAAAAGGAAAGAGAAAGAGAAAGAAAAAAGAGATAAAAAGAAAGAGAGAAAAAGAGAAAGAAAGAAAGAAAGAGAAAGAGAAAAGAAAAAGAAAGAAAGAAAAGGAGAAAAAGAGAAAAAGAAAGAAAAAAGAAAAATAAAGAAAGAAGAAAGAGAAAAAGAGAAAAAGAGAAAAAGGAAGGAAGGATGGAAGGAAGATAGATGGGTTGGAGTGATTGCCCAGTGGGGAGGGCGTTGGCCTGGCACGCGGCCGACCCGGGTTCGATCCCCGGCATCCCCTAGGGTCCCCCGAGTACCACCAGGAGTGAGTCCTGAGTGCAGAGCCGGGAGTCAGCCCTGGGCATCGCCGGTGGGACCCCCAAAGAAATAAACCAGGATCCCCCTGGAGCAAAGCATGTCAGGATCTACAAGGGTCTCAGACACCCTGGACATCTGAGAGTCCACCCTGAATGGACAAATTCCTCCAGATCAGCCCTAAGTTTGCCTTTTTGTTTTTTCTTTCTGGGTCCCACCCGGCGATGCTCAGGGCTGACTCCTGGCTCTGCACTCAGGGATCACTCCTGGCGGTGCTCGGGGGACCCTATGGGATGCCGGGGATCGAACCTGGGTCGGCCGCATGCCAGGCCAATGCCCTCCCCGCTGTTCTATTGCTCCAGCCCCCTTCCCTCATTATTATTATTATTATTATTTTGCTTTTTGGGTCCCACCCAGCAATGCTCAGGGCTGACTCCTGGCTCTGCACTCAGGAATCACTCCTGGCGGTGCTTGGGGGACCCTAGGGGATGCCAGGGATCGAACCCGGGTCGGCCGTGTGCCAGGCAGATGCCCTCCCCGCTGTGCTGTCGCTCCGGCCCCTTCGCGATTTCCTGGTCCCGACCGTGAGCGTGTCACAGGCAGAGGAAAGGGAGGCTGGGACCCGTACCTGGACCTCATCCCCCGCGTTCATTTCCCACGAGTCGTAGTGGCCCTTTTCCTGCTGGAAGAACTGCACCGCCTCCAGAAACGCCCGCGACTCGAATGTTCTCTGCTTCACGTAGTCTGCAAGAGAGAGAGAGAGAGAGAGAGGCTGACCCCTTGGGGAGAAGGACCCTGACGGGGGCGATAGCCAGCCGGAAAGCAGGGTGGGCTCGGGGACCCTCTTTCCTGGCCACGCCGGGCAGGAGGGCAGAGCCCACGACCCTCTAAGGCAGCGCCTGCCTGTCCCCCAACTCCAAAACATCCTTTTGTGTTCCCTGGCCCGGTGCCAGTTCCTGGCCCGACCTCGTATGTGGATTCATGACCGTGGCGGGCAGGAGGCATGCAGGAGGCAGTTCTTTGGAGCATGGAGCATGGACAAGCAGAATAAAATCAGTGAATAGATAAAATCATCTGTGCCGGTTTCCGGGGCCGTAAGTCCAGCCGGGGAATGAATAAAGGGAACGAATGAATGGGCTTAAGCCGTCCTGTCAGCCTCTCCCGAGCCGTTCCCCTCTATGGGTTCCCCGTCTGGATTTTTACGGGTGGGTCCTTCACAGGTGTCTAGAGGGACAGAGATAATCTAGGAGGCAGGGCGTCCCATGCCGGCCTTGGATGGGTCCACCCGAGCGGGACCGGGGGCCCTCGAGCACAGAGTCAGGAGCCCTGAGCACTGAACAAACCAGAAACGGGGCTGAGAGAACAGGAAAAAAAAATCGCTATTTTTTTTTAACAAATAGAAACCCTAGAAAAGCCTGAGATTTAGGGGGCAAAAGGCCGCCCCAAAGTCCCCTTGAGCTGTGTCTGCGTGTGATGGATGTGTGTCTATGTTACGCTTGCATGTGTGTCTGCGCGTTGTGTGTATGTGTGTGTTTGTGTGTAAGTCTGTGTGTTTCTGTGTCTATCTGTATGGGTGTTTGTGTGTGTGATGTGTGTGTTTGTGTATATATGTGTCTTTGTCTCTGTGTATATGTGTGTTTATGTGTATGTGTGTATGTTTGTGTGTTTGCATGTGTATGGGTGTGTATCTGTGTATTGTGTGCGTGCATGTGTGCGTGTGCGTCTGTGTGTGCATCTGTGTGTTTGTGTCTATGTGTGTATGTGTGTGCCCGTGTGTACTGTGTATGTATGTGTATGCATGTATGTGTGCATATGCGTGTATGTGTGTGTCAGGTGTGTATGTGTGTGAGTGTGCATGCATGTGTGTGCATGTATGTGAGTGCTTGTGTGTGTCAGTATGTGTGTATGTGTGCATGTGTGTATGTGTGTGAGTGTATGTGTGTGCTTGTGTGTCAGTATGTGTGTATGTGTGAATGTGTGTATGTATGTGTGTGTGCGTGTGTATGCGTGAGTGTGTGTGTGTGTGTGTGTGTGTGTGTGTGTGTGTGGTGCAGAGGCTGGATCCCAGAGCCTCGGGTGTGTGAGGCACAATGTGTATCACCAGGAACCTCCCTGACACGTTTTAAAAATTCGAACTTGACATCTTTGCCTTTTTCTCAGTTTACCAGTGAGTCAGTTGTTTGGGTTCAGAACGAGTTTCTCATCTATTTATGCAGTCATTCATTTTGGTTGGGGGGGGCCCCACACCCGGAGATGCTCAGGGCTGACTCCTGGCTCTGCACTCAGGAATCACTCCTGGCGGTGCTCGGGGGACCCTAGGGGATGCCGGGGATCGAACCCGGGTCGGCTGCATGCAAGGCCAGCACCCTACTGCTGTACTATTCTCTGGCCCCAGCATTCATTTTTTTTTTTAATTTTGTTTTATGTGGGGGCCATATGCGGCCGTGCTTAGGGGTGACTCATGGCTTGGTGCTCAGACTGAGCCCGGCGGGGCTGGGAGGGACCCCGGATTTACTCGTGTTCGAGCTCAGAGGTTTGGAAGACAGAACGGGGTCTTGGGAAGACGGATCCCCAGGTCTGGGGGTAAAGGTGACTTCGAGAGAGGGGCTGAGACCCGACGGCTGGGGCTGGAGACTGGGACGCCCACGTTCCAGACGGGCCCAGCCGCCCTCACTCCGTAACATCTGTTTTCACCTCCAAGCTAAGGAGATAAAGTGAGGGAGAAGACGAAGCCTGGATGGAGACAGCCAGGCCTCAGGACCGGGAGCGGGGTTCCTGGATCCACCCGTCTGTGAGTTCTCCCTTCCCGGGTCTCGGGGAGGACTCCTCCGGATTCCCTGTGGGGCCTTCCCTCTCCCTCCAGATCCACCAGCCCACAGAGGACTGCACGTTCCCGGACTTAGGGGAAGACAAATAGAAGAAATGGATTTTGTGGGGTCAGAGCAATAGCACAGTGGGGAGGGTGTTGGCCTGGCACGCGGCCGACCCGGGTTCGATCCCCGGCATCCCCTAGGGTCCCCCGAGCACCGCCAGGGGTGATTCCTGAGCACAGAGCCGGGAGTCAGCCCTGAGCATTGCCGGGTATGACCCAAAAAAGCAAAGAAGAGAAAATTTAGGGGGTCAGAGCAATAGCACAGTGGGGAGGGCGTTTGCCTTGCATGTGGCCAACCCGGGTTCGATCCCCGGCATCCCCTAGGGTCCCCCGAGCACCGCCAGGAGTGATTCCTGAGTGCAGAGCCAGGAGTCAGCCCTGAGCATCACCGGGTGGGGCCAAAAAGTTAAAAAAAAAATAAGAATCCCTCTCTGGGGATCTTTGCCATTTGACTCTCTTCTCCTTCCCTGCATTACTGGCCGATTCCAGTTTATCTGCCGGGGACCCCAACCAGCACAGTCAGCCACTGAGTCTTAACTGATGCAGATCAGAAACAGAAAAATAATCATCACTGCTTTGCTGACCCAGGGCGGGCACTTTCCACATCTCCCGCACCCGGCATCTGCCCTCGGACTCAACCCTTTCCCTTCTGTAGAAATCCACCTGTGATCTACCCTGCTTTTTAAATGAGACTGTTAACGCCTCAGAGCAGGGCAGAGGCCTGGGAAAGTCTTAACATGCTGTAAGCTGGAGGTGGGGAGATGCACCTTAGCCATGCTCCCAACCTTCCAGAACCTTCTAGAATCGCCCAGAATCTTCATTCTGCCTCTTAAACGGAGAGGAATCCCTTCCCCTGCCTCTCTCCCTGTCTTTCCCTGGATATTCCTGGCCGGCTGCATCTCCTGATGCCTTTTGCAAGGGAAGGAATTTTCTCGAGCCCTCCTGGGGTGCAGCCAGAGAGAAATCACTTTTCTTTCTTCCCCTTCCAGATGACACGTCCGAGCCAGATCCTTAGTATCCTGCGGCCGCCAGCCCAGCCTCAGAGGCCGCCTTGTTATTTATTATTTTGTGTGTTAATCCGAAGACCTCCAGAACCGGCCACAACCATGCTGAGACCACTCTCCACACGCACGAAGGTACCAGCAGAGGAACAAAGGCATGTGGGTCCCGAGGCTGAGATCTCCAAGCCTGCTCGGATCAGGGCTGAGCATCCTCCACCCAGATCCTCCATCTTCCAGTAGGCGGGGGTCACACCCACCAACTGCCCCCCGCGCCATGTAATCCCATCAATGGCCAAGACCCAGAGACTATAAAACCCAGCTCCCGGAAGCGCGCGGCCACATTTGCGGCTGCATAACATCTTATTATCTCATTCTTACTTTGGACAAACTGGCAGGCTACCGAATGTAACCTGCCCACACGGCAGAGTCTGGCAAACTCCCCGTGGCGGACCCAATATGCCAAATACCAGTAACAATGATGGGTCTCATTCTCCTGACCCTGAAAGAGCCTTGAATGTGGCATTTTTTTTTAAATCTCAGGGCTAGGACGAAGGAGACGTTACTGGGGCCTGCTCGAGGCAACCGATGAACAACAGGATGATTGTGATCATGATCATGATCTTGTTAACCCGAGCCGCCCTGTCAGCTCATATGCTGGGAGGGGTGGGTGTTGGGTCCAGATCATGGGGTCCCCCTGCCCTGCTGTTTTGGGCACTGGGGTCACCCCACTGGTGCGTGCTGAGTTCACAGTGTAGCTGGACACCACAGCGTTGTGAGTGACCTTTCCAAGGACCATCCCTGGGGGTTTCTTGCCAGAGGGACCCGTTGTCCCGTTCGCTTGTGTCTGTTCGCTTGATGGTCAACCTCCCTGGCTTCCACATCCATGAAACCCACTCAGGACATTCTGCGTGGCTCTCCCCGATGCCAACCGCCCTCAGCAGCCTCCTAATCCGTCCATCTAGAGCACCGCTCGGAAGGAAACAAGCCGTGTCTGGCTTGTTCTAGAAAGTACCACATCCTTCCCCTGGTTGACAAACCACCTTCTTATCGTTTTCCTCGGGCCAGGCAGGTGGGAGAGATACCGTCACATTTTCTTGTTTGTGTTTTTTGTTTTGGAAGGGTCACCCCCCGCCAGGGGTGCTCAGGGCTGACTCCTGGCTCTGCACTCAGGGATCACTCCTGGTGGTGCTTGGGGGACCCTTATGGGATGCCGGGGATCGAACCCGGGTCAGTTGCATGCAAAGCCAAACCCTACCCACTGTACTATCTGTCCAGTCCCATGACTCTTATTAAAATTATTGTTATTATTATTATTACTTTGGTCTTTTGGGCCACACCCGGCGATGCTCAGGGCTGACTCCCGGCTCTGCACTCAGGAATCACTCCTGGCGGTGCTCGGGGGACCCTACGGGATGCCGGGGACTGAACCCTAGTCGTCCACGTGCAAGGCCAACGCCCTCCCCGCTGTGCTATGGCTCCAGCCCCAACTGTCTGTTTTCTCTGTGGTTGAAAGTCCCATCGGGCCAGAGTTGTGAGTCATCAGCAAACCGAAGACACCAGCAGAAAAAGGAAAAAAAAAAAGGTTTGCATCGAAATGACATCTCCGTCAGAAACCCCTTTCTTCTTCCGCTTAGGTTTGAAGTATGTTTTGTTTACGTTGGTGACACCCCGCTAGATCCTGGGGTAACAATATGGGAGACAAAGGCTGGGATTCTTTTTTCTTCTTTTGGGCCACACCCAGCGATGCACAGGGGTTTACTCCTGGCTCTGCACTCAGGAGTGACCCCTGGCAGTGCTCGGGGGACCCTATGGGATGCTGGGAATCGAACCTGGGTCGGCCACGTACAAGGCAAATGCCCTACCCACTGTGCTATCGCTCCAGCCCCTAAGCATGATAATATTTTTAAAATTAAATTTATTTGGGGGGGGGTTCTTGGGTTAATATTTTTTCTTTTTGGGTCCCACCCGGTGATGCTCAGGGCTGACTCCCGGCTCTGTACTCAGGGATCACTCCTGGGAGTGCTCAGGGGACCCTAGGGGATGCCGGGGATCGAACCCGGGTCGGCCGCGTGCCAGGCAAACGCCCTCCCCGCTGTGCTGTCACTCCAGCCCTAATCCTGGGATTCTTGCATGCAGACCACGACCTGCACCCCTTTGGGCCACCGGCTTCGTCATGTTTTATAGCCTCTGCCTAGGTCCCGGGTTCGATTCCTGGGGCTGCTCACATACCCTGGCTGAGGTCCCTGGTATGAGTGCTAGTGGAGGGTGCAGGTGCATCTGATCACCGGCATGGTAGCAAAACAAAAATAAAGCCCTCGAGACACTCAGCAACCACAGTTGCAGACGTGGAGCCCCGGGGCCACAGACAACAGAAACTGCTGGCCAGGACACTGGCATTACCAGGAGCCGAGGACGTGAGGCAGAACAGAGAATGGGTGTGAAGGGGGCTGGAGCGATAGCACAGCGGGGAGGGCGTTTGTCTTGCATGCAGCTGACCCGGGTTCGATCCTCGGCATCCCACAGGGTCCCCCGAGCACCGCCAGGAGTGATTCCTGAGTGCAGAGCCAGGACTCAGCCCTGAGCATTGCCAGGTGGGACCCAAAAAGCAAAGGAAAGAAAGAAAGAAAGAAAGAAAGAAAGAAAGAAAGAAAGGAAGGAAGGAAGGAAGGAAGGAGAGAGGGAGGAAAAGGAAAAAAGAAAAGAAAAGAAAAGAAAAGAAGAAAGGCTGGAGTGATAGTCCAGTGACCAGGACACTGGCGTTACCAGGAGCCGAGGACATGAGGCAGAACAGAGAATGGGTGTGAAGGGGGCTGGAGCGATAGCACTGCAGGTAGGGCGTTTGCCTTGCACGTGGCTGACCCGGGTTCGATCCCCCCAAGTACCGCCAGGAGTGATCCCTGAGTGCAGAGCCAGGAGGAAACCCTGAGCATTGCCGGGTGGGAACCAAATAGCTAAAAAAAAAAAAAAAAAAAAAAAGAATGTGAAGAGAAAGCCATCTTGGTCTCGAAAGACAAGCCAGCACAACTCAGGGAGGAGCAGAGACGCCGTCTCGCGTTTGGCTGGGCTCTGGGTGGGCCCCGAGCTGGGCGTGGGAAGGAAAATGAAGCGAAGACCAGGGCTGGACGGACTCGCTCGGATGCCAGGTCGGAAGAAGCCGAGAGAGCGGGAGAGACAGACAGTCCCCAGGGGACCCGAATCCTGAAATGTGGCCCAGAGAAGTGGGTGGGGGGGGGGGGCTGGGACAAAGGCGTCCTGGACCTCTGCAGAGACAGCCCAAGGGTGAAGGCGCTCCCCTGCTGCACTGCCGTGTGACCCCAGAGAGATTTCTGAGCACAGAGCCGTGAGTGAACCCTGAGCACAGAGCCGGGAGTCAGCCCTGAGCACAGAGCCGGGAGTCAGCCCAGACCACAGAGCCGGGAGTCAGTCCCAAGCACAGAGCCGGGAATGAGCCCCAAGCACAGAGCTGGGAGTCAGCCCTGAGCACGGCCAGGTGTGGCCCGCAAACAAACGACAAGATTTCCAGTATTTCTGCAAACTAGGTTGGCCTCTGCACAAATTATTTTTAACAGAAAAAAATGAAAAAAAAAAAACATGTACAGTGGAATGTCCGACACTTAAAAAATCATGAGTTCACAAACTGGAGGGAAAAAAAATATCAGCGGATTTCTGTAACATCTGGAAAGCGCTTGGCTCCAGCCCCGCCTGCTTCTCCCTTTCCAGCTGTGGGGCCTCTCCAGGAGCCTGAAGTGAATCACAGAACAGTTTCCTTCCTGCGTCTCCCAGCAGGAAAGCCAAAACTCCCCCCCTCCACCTCCGCTTCTTTCCTGGGTTCTGTCTCTCCCTCTCTGCCCCAGACTCCCATCCTCATCTTTCTCTGGGCCGTGGCAAAGAATCAACGTGGAAACGACTCAAAAAAAAAAATTCCCTCCGACGGCAGGGCTGGAGTGAAGAGACCAGTAGGGAGGGCGTTGGCCTGGCTCGTGACTGACCTGGGTTTGATCCCCGGCATCCCCTAGGGTCCCCCGAGCACTGCCAGGAGTGATCTATCTCTGAGCGCAGAGCCGGGAGTCAGCCCTGAGCATCGCCGGGTGGGACCCAAAAAGACAGAGAGAGAGAAAGGGAGGGGGAAGAGGAGAGAGAGAGAGAGAGAGAGAGAGAGAGGCAAAAGAAAATTCTCAACTTGGGTGAGCATCCCTGCAGCAAACCACTCATCCTCGTCCCGTGCAGGCAAAGGCCCCACTTCCTGTCTCCACCCTCCCTCTCGCAGGCCCCTGACAGCAGCGATGCCCTCCCCGGCCAGCCCTGCCCCGCCCCAAGCATGAAGTGGCCGCGATTCAAGGTGTGAATGAGGAAGGAAACGGGCTGTGCAGGGGCGCCCGTGGGCGGGTGTCTGCTCCCCCGCAGGGACACCCCAACACGGTCCCGGCTCTGACTCACGGCCTGCGGTCACTCTCGCTTGGTCTCCCAACCCCCACCTGTATCTCCACTCAGAACCCAGGGGACGCAGTATCAGAGAGGATTGTGGGCCGTAGTGGGGGCCCAAGAGTGGGGGGCTTCCAAGTCAGGCCGCCTTGACCCCCCCGTGCCTGGTCGTCAGCCCAGCTGCCACCGCCCCAGTTCAGGGCTGGAAAGAGAAGACAGCGGGGAGGGTGTTGGCCTGGCATGCGGTCAACCCGGGTTCGATCCCCGGCATCCCCTAGGGTCCCCCGAGCGCCGCCAGGAGTGATTCCCGAGTGCAGAGCCAGTTAGGAGTCAGCCCTGAGCATCGCCGGGTGGGACCCAAAAAAGCATATAATAATGATGATAATGATAATAATAATAATATTCATGGAACTGGAGCGATAGTCCAGCAGGGAAGGCGTTTCCCTTGCATACAGCTGACGCGGGTTCGATCCCCGGCATCCCCTAGGGTCCCCCGAGCACCGCCAGGAGTGATTCCTGAGCACAGAGCCAGGAGTCAGCCCTGAGCATCACCAGGTGGGACCTAAAAAGACACACACACACACACACACACACACATCACAACTTCTCAGGTTCTTCATTCTCTCCCCCTACCCTCCGTCCACCCCGACATCCCTCCCCCTGAGCTCAGCAAGGAAACAGGGCAGGAGAGGTTACGCTTTTCCCTGGAGATGCCAACGCAGCAGATTAAATCGATAAACAGGGACCAATAGGGGAGGGCGTTGGCCTGGCACACGGCTGACCCGCCGGCATCCCATAAGGTCCCCCAAGCACCGCCAGGAGTGATTCCTGAGTGCAAGGCCGGGAGTCAGCCCTGAGCATCGTCAGGTGGGACCCAAGAAGCAAAAAGAAAAGAAAACAAAAAAGAAGTGTGGGGCTGGGGCAATCGTGCCAGGGTTGGGGGCTGGCACTGCCCGCCCGAGGCCTGGGGCCAGATCCCCACCTCGCCAGGAACATAATCCCGAAGGCAGGGACAGTGGGCACCTGCCCTCGGCCACTTCGATGGTGACATTCAGGCACTGGATGGACACTTGGGGCTGTCAGTGGGAGTCAGGCGCCCCCGCCCCTCCAGCCCCCCCAGGCCCCTCGAAGGCATGGTGGGGGTGGCCACCCACCCGGTCACCTACCCTGGTTCAGGTGGCGGACACAGTCCCCCAGGACGGCTATGAAGGCCCGCTGCTGGGCGGCGTCCAGGCAGCAGAAGCAGCCGGGCCGGACGAAAGGCAGCCACAGGAAGACTGGGAAGGCCGTGGGCAGCGCAGCCGGGGGCGCTGTGTCCCTCTCACTGCCCGCTGCGGAGATAAGGGAGGGCGGGTTAGGCCTCCTCAGGGAGGGCGCTTCTGGCTGGGGGCACGGGGACGGGGAGGGAGAGGGCATCTCCACAGGGACACTGGTCACTGGACAGAGCCCTGGTCATTATATAGACTCCTGACTACCATGCAAACCCCTGATCACCATGCAGATCCCTGGTCACTACACAGATCCCTGGTCACTGGACAGACCCCTGGTCACTGGACAGAGCTCAGGTCACCATGCAGAGCCCTGGTCACTGGACAGACCCCTGGTCACTGGACAGACCCCTGGTCACTGGACAGAGCCCTGGTCACTACACAGACCCCTGGTCACTGGACAGACCCCTGGTCACCGGATGGAGCCCTAGTCACCATACAGATCCCTGGTCACTATACAGACCCCTGCTCACTGGACAGACCCTGCCCTCCCCTCCCCATCACAGCCGACCCCCCGTGACTCCCTGCATCTCTCCTGTCCCCCAGGTCCAGGCCCCTCCCACCCTCAGCTCCTGCCCCGTTCCGGTGGATTCCAGTGGGTTCCAGTAGGTTCCACACCCGACCGGCCTCCGGGCTTCAGGCCACCCACTCCCCCTTCCCCTCCTTCCTTGCCACGGAAGTTCAGAAGCGACACCTCCTTTTGCTGGGCCTCCAGGGATGGCCACGCCCCTCCCCTGGGTGGGCCTCACTGGGGTTCCCTCTCGGGGGTCCTGGGATCAATGACCTCCCCCCCACAGGCATTCACGGAGCCTCTTCCTGGAAGCAGGACACGGCCCCCGAGTGCCCGGGCTCGGAGGCTACTGCACAGCACAGACACCAGGCTGGCACAGATGGACACAAACATGAAACCCGGCCCAGGCGTGGAATCTGGACAGTGATGGGGCGTGAGCGGTGACAGGACATGAAACACGGCAACAAGCGTCAGAGCTGATGAATCTGTCCCTGTGGGGCAGATAAGACCCATCCCTGAAGACCACCCAGCAGGGCGGGTCTGGGTGCATTTTACAAGCACCAGGTGTCCGGCCTTGAGTCTCACCCAATGCCCCCAGAATCGTCTCCTAGGGGCCGGAGCAATAGCACAGCGGGGAGGGCATTGGCCTGGCACGCAGCCAACCCAGGTTCGATCCCCGGCATCCCCTAGGGTCCCCCGAGCACCACCAGGAGGGAGTCCTGAGTGCAGAGCTGGGAGTCAGCCCTGAGCATCGCCGGGTGTGGCCCAAAAGACCAAAGTAATAATAATAATAATAATAACAATAACAGAGAGAATCGAACCCGGGTCGGCCGCATGCCAGGACAGCACTGTCCCCGCTGTGCTATTGCTCCAGCCCCTATGGATGGATCAGATATTGATCAAGGTGCTGAACTGGGTGATGGGCCAGATATTGATCAAGGTGCTGAACTGGGTGATGGACCCAATGCTATTATTATTATTATTATTATTTTGCTTCTTGGATCCCACCCAGCGATGCTCAGGGCTGACTCCCGGCTCTGCACTCAGGAATAACTCCTGGCAGTGCTCGGGGGACCCTATAGGATGCCGGGGATCGAACCCGGGTCGGCCGTGTGCCAGGCCAACGCCCTCCCCGCTGTGCTATCGCTCCAGCCCCGAGCACAGTCTGTTTTTTAAAACCCAGAAGGCCGCACGGTACAGGCGGAAAAGTCCCCGGATTGCCCCTGGTCAGGAGCCCCGGGCCAAGAAGCCAAGTAAGTCACCAGCCTGGCGTCCCAAGTCCCAAATTCCTTTTCATTCCCTCTGAAATGCTTTCGCCGACCCATCAATAAATAGATTGTCTCCTCGGGCTGACTGCGTCGTCGGAAAATTCCTCGGTGGAATTTTCACAGCTCACTGGTGCCCTGTCTTCCTTGCAGTGGCAGCCCGGAAGCAAGTCCATCCATAAGTGAATGTCAGAAGAAACCGCAGTAACGCGGAGAACGCACGTAAACGGTGTTAGAGTTCCGATGGCCTGGGTCTGGGCTGCGAATCTGGGCTGGAGGTGCGGGACCCAGCCCCTGGCTGTGCTCTTAAAGACACGGGCTACTTGTCCCAGAAACAACAACGAACAGAATGATTATAGTTTCTCCACCCGTCCAAATGACATCATTGCGCCTATTAATCAGAATCTGGGTGGGTTTTATCCCCCCCCCCCCCCCCCAAGGCATGGAGTCTTTTACTGGGTGTGGTGTGATTTACACAGAGCTAGGTGGAGGGTTTTTTTTTTTTATTTGCTCCAGCGGGCCCAGTAACGTCTCCATTGGAGACTTTGTTGTTACTGTGTCTGGCATATCGAATACTCTCGGAAGCTTGCCGGGCTCTCCGAGAGGGGCGGAGGAATCGAACTCGGGTCGGCCATGTTGGCTGCGTGCAAGGCAAACGCCCTCCCCGCTGTGCTATCACTCCAGTCCCTTCTTTCTTTTCTTTTCTTTCTTTCTTTCTTTCTTTCTTTCTTTCTTTCTTTTTCTTTCTTCCTTCCTTCTCTCTCTCTCTCTCTCTCTCTCTCTCTCTCTCTCTCTCTCTCTCTTTGCTTTTTGGCTCACACCCAGGGATGTTCAGGGCTGAGTCCTGGCTCATGCACTCAGGAATCACTCCTGGCAGTGCTCGGGGGACCCTATGGGATGCCGGGGATCGAACCTGGGTTGGCCGTGTGCCAGGCCAACGCCCTCCCCCCTGTGCTATCGCTCCAGCCCTAGGTGGAGGTTTTAGAGTCCCACCTAGTTCAGGAGGCTTGATGAATACTCTAGAACATTAAATGTTCTCCATCAGTTTCTGAGTATGTAAAAAAAAGAAAAAGTGTCCTAACGCGGAATCAAAAAGGGGCTTAAAGCTAAAAAAAAGAAAAGAACCTTCCAGGCTCTCAGGCTCAAGAGCCAATATTTGAAGTAGAAAACAAAGGTTCGAGACCCCAACTGATAGCACAGCAGGGAAGACATTTGCCTTGCATGTGGCTGACCTGGGTTCGATCCCCGGCATCCCATAAGATCCCCCAAGCACCGCTAGGAATGATCCCTGAGCGCAGAGCCAGGAGCACTGTGCCCTGAGCACCTCCAGGTGTGGCCCCCCAAACCAAAAGGCTGACAGGTTTGTCGGAGAACAAAACTCCAAGTTCCCACTCTCAGTGTCGTCGGCCCTGAGGGACCACGCCAGGAAGGTTCCACCCCTCACCCATCCCTGGCCTCCCTCGGACGCCAGCTCGAAGGGTCCGTGTGTCTGTGTCCTGCCTCCTGGACTCTGGAACACCACCTTGGGGCCGGCCTCCTCATGCCGCCCGACGTAGGAGGGCCCGACCTAGGGCTCAGCTGTCCTCTGCCCTGTGATCAGTGCTGGCCAGAGCCTGCTGCCCCCGGACACTCCTTCCCGGGACGCAAGGCCACTGCGCACAGATGCAGACACCTGCGCCCTGAGCGGTGGCCAGCGGCGGCCGGGTGGGATGAAGGACATCTGCTCCCTCTGGAGACTGTCTGGACAGCAACGCTTAAGCACCGTGGGGTGCAGTTGGACCTTCCCTGGATGCCTAAAGGCACAGCTGACCCTCCCCTGGGCATCCTGTGTCCTGTGGGTATAGCTGACCCTCCCCTGGACGCCTACAGGCACAGCTGACCCTCCCTTGGGTGCCCCATTTCCTGTGGGTATAGCTGACCCTCCCCTGGGGTGTCCAGTACCTCACGGGGCAGCCAGGGTCACTGTCCCACCCCCGCAGCCCACCCACCGGGCCCGGCGGAACTCACCCGAGGGGTCCGGGAAGTGCTGGTCCGACAGTGAGTTGTACTCGGCCTCTGAGGTGAGCACACGGCCATTGGCAGGCAGGAGGCGGCTCCGGGGGGCGGCCCCTCTCTGGAAGGCCTGGGGGGGTGACAGAGGGCGTGAGTGTGAGAATGGGCCAGGGACACATGGGGGTGGGGGGATGATGGCTCTGGGGATCCCCCGTTTTCTCAGTGTCCCCCCTTGAAAGTTCTTCCCTCTGGAAACGCCCCGCCCCCGGGGCCAGACCTGCACCCGTGACCAACCCCCAGGGTCTACTGAGGGTCAGGAAGGGCCCTGGGGCCCCCCTGCAGAACCAGCTGCTGTTTCCACACCAAGACCCTCCAGGCCCGGCAGTGGGGGGGCCCGGACCAATCCCCACCCTGGACGCCGTCTCCCCAGGAGAGAGAAACGGCCGCGTCCGACCATCTCCGGGAGATTTCATCCTTGGCCTCTGACCTTCTAGTCCTGGGCTTCGGGGGGTCCAGGGACGCCCGGCCTCGGCCCTGCTAAACATCCATCCTACGGTTTCAGCCACCAAGGTTTTCCTTTGGTTTTTAGGTTTTTTAACCTTTTTTTTAGTTTTGGGCCACACCCGGCGATGCTCAGGGCTGACTCCCGGCTCTTCACTCAGGAATCACTCCTCCTGGCAGTGCTCGGGGGGACCCTATGGGATACCAGGGATCGAACCCGGGTTGGCTAGGTGTCAGGCAAACGCCCTCCCCACTGTGCTATCGCTCTGACCCCTGGTTTTGTGGGGTTTTTTTGTTTGTTTTTTGATTTTTTGAGTCCCACTGGGTGATGCTCAGGGCTGACTCCTGGGGTGCTCGGGGAACCCTATGGGATGCTGGGATTTAACCTGGGTCGGCCGCGTGCAAGGCAAACGCCCTCCAGGCTCTAGCTCTTCCTTCCTTCCTTCCTTCCTTCCTTCCTTCCTTCCTTCCTTCCTTCCTTCTCTTCCTTTTTTCCTTCCTTCCTTCCTTCTCTTCCTTTTTTCCTTCCTTCCTTCCTTCCTTCCTTCCTTCCTTCCTTCCTTCTCTTCCTTTTTTCCTTCCTTCCTTCTCTTCCTTTTTTCCTTCCTTCCTTCTCTTCCTTTTTTCCTTCCTTCCTTCCTTCCTTCCTTCCTTCCTTCTCTTTCTTTTTTCCTTCCTTCCTTCCTTCCTTCCTTCCTTCCTTCCTTCTTTCCTTCCTTCCTCTTCCTTCCTTCCTTCTCTTCCTTTTTTCCTTCCTTCCTTCCTTCCTTCTTTTCCTTTTTTCCTTCCTTCCTTCCTTCCTTCCTTCCTTCCTTCCTTCCTTCCTTCTTTCTCTTCCTTTCTTCCTTCCTTTCTTTCTTTTTTTTCTTTTTTTGGCTTTCTGGGTCCCATCCGGCGATGCTCAGGGCTGACTCCTGGCTCTGCACTCAGGAATCACTCCTGGAGGTGCTCAGGGGACCCTATGGGATGCTGGGGATCAAACCCGGGTCGACCACGTGCCAGGCCAACGTCCTACTGTACTGTCATTCCAGCCCCCAAATTAAGTTCCTTAATGAACCCAGGCCAAGGACAGAGCGGCAGCACAGCGGGGAGGGCGTCTGCCTTGAACACAGTCACCTGGATTCGATCCCTGCACTTGTTACAGTTCCCTGAGCTTTGCTAGGAGTGATCCCCGAGCACAGAAGCACGAGTCAGCCGTCAGTACCCGCTGAATGTGGCCCCAGCACTTAAAAAAAAAAAAAGAAGAAGAAGAAGAAGAAAGAAAACCCACGCATTACAGGGCAGGGAAGACAGCACAGCGGGGAGGGGTTAACCCGTGGGATCTCGTTCCGTTTCTGGTCACGGAGCATCGGAACTGAGCTGGGCCTGCAGATCTCCTGGTCCACGTTTTGCCGACCAGGGTGACAGAGCCAGAGAGAGATACTAGAAGCATTTAGAAGTTGAATCAGGTGCATGAAAGATCCCAAATTCCCAGCAACCCAGGGAAAAGAATCTCACTGGCCCGCAGGGAGGTGGGAGATTGGAGGAGGGGAAGACAATCGGGGGGTTGAGACAGGGTCCCTAAGACCACCTGGGGGGCCACTAGAATGTATGACATTCTAGTACATTCTGGTGCTTCTAGTACGTCCTAGTACATTCTAGTATGTTCTAGCACATTCTAGTACGCTTTAGGACATCCTTGTATGTTCTAGTACATTCCAGCACATTCTAGTACGTTCTAGCACATTCTAGCACACTCTAGTACATTCTTGTATGGTCTAGTACATTCTAGTGTGTTCTAGTACATTCTAGTATGTTCTAGCACATTCGAGTACGTTCTAGGACATTCTTGTATGTTCTAGTACATTCTAGTATGTTCTAGCTTTAGGGTCCCACAGCACAACCTTCCGTTTCCATGCTTGCTGGCAGTTTCTTGTCCCCGTCACCCTTCCAACCTCAGTACAGGCCAGTCAGCGGCTGCACCCAGACCCTCCCACAGGGAGGCACGCCGTGGGCACTCCGCACGTATCTGGGGGTGCGGATGTGAGCATGGCTGGTGGGTTGGGGGCTGCCCAGTGACCCCGGGAGGAGAAGACTCCGCGGTGGCCACGCCTGGTCATTGCGTCCTACCTCTTTGCTCTCGTAGCTCTCCACGGCGAAGTCATTCTTGATGACCACGTATCTCTCCTTCCACTTCTTGATGTCGTCGGCAAACTGGGTTAACTCGGCCTCAAACAAAACCGTCCCGGGCTCCAGGGGGGGCTTATGGGGGGGAGAAGGAGAGAGTGAGCGCCATGGGGACCGCCCGGGTCTTTCGAGGGAGATCTGGGGGGCATGGGATGGGGTGGGGGGTGTTGCTTCTAGCCCACCCCTGACACACCCCCTCTTCTTGATCCTTTTTTTTTTTTTTTGCTTTTTGGGTCCCACCTGGCAATGCTCAGGGCTGACTCCTGGCTCTGCACTCAGGGATCACCCCTGGCGGTGCTTGGGGGACCCTATGGGATGCCGGAGATCGAACCCGGATCGGTAACGTGCAAGGCAAACGCCCTCCAGGCTGGTCTATGGCTCCAGCCCTCCTTCCTTCCTTTCTTCCTTCCTTTCTTCTTTTTTTTTTTTTTTTTTTTTTTTTGCTTTTTGGGTCCCACCTGGTGATTCTCAGGGCTGACTCCTGGCTCTGCAACTCAGGGATCACTCCTGGTGGTGCTCGGGGGACCCTAGGGGATGCTGGGGATCGAACCCGGGTCGGCCACGTGCAAGGCAGACACCTTCCAGGTTGGTCTATGGCTCCAGCCCTCCTTCCTTCGTTCCTTCTTTCCTTCTTTCCTTCCTTCCTTCCTTCCTTCCTTCCTTCCTTCCTTCCTTCCTCCCTTTCCTCCTTTCTTTCTCTTCCTTCCCTTTTTTTTTTTTTTTTTTGCTTTTTGGGTCCCACCTGGCAATGCTCAGGGCTGACTCCTGGCTCTGCACTCAGGGAACACTCCTGGCGGTGCTCGGGGGACCCTATGGGATGCCGGGAATCGAACCTGGGTCGGCCACGTGCAAGGCAAATGCCCTCCGCGCTGTGCTACTTCTCTGACCCCTGACTTTTCTTTTTAAGGATTCCATGGCTCGTAAGAAAGGGCCGAAGGGGGCTGGGCAGGCAGCACAGTTGCCATCACGCCTGCCTGCCTTAGTGATGGAGACACCAGAACCAAGAATTCCCCTGTGATCCAGAAGTCTCTTTCCCTGGGGTTGTCCTCTAACCAGTGCTGGGACCCCCGGGCCTGTCGGGCCGGATGGTTCAATACTTGGGCCTGGTAATGCGATGCCGAGATTGGGGGTACCAGGGCCACAGAGGGGTCCCCAAGATCAGACCTGGCAGTGCTTGGGGGACATTGGGGGGTCACATGGGTCCCGGGGCTCGCCTGGAGTCTGTGAACGTGCAACCGAGTCCCTGACCACTGAGCCACCTTCCCGGACCCAGGAGTTTGTCGGACAGGAAGTGGCTGGAGACCGGGTTTCGGGAACTGCCTGAGGCGAGAGGGGCGGGGAGGTCCCAGCCAGGCCCACCTTGGTCTTCAGCAGCTGGGAGGGGGCGTCCTGCTGCGGCTGCACCTGGCTGCACACGTGCCCGCAGAAGGCGGCCGCGAACTGGCGGCGGTAGAAGGGGCTGAAGTTCCGCACGGCCGCCTCGGTCTTGCCTGTGGGAGAGAGGAAAGAGCCCGGATGGGCACAGGTGGGCACAGGCCCGGTCGCACCTGGGGCTGCCCACCCTCCCGGCCCTCAGACTCTCAGTTCCTGCCCCCTCAGGGTCCCCTAACCTGCTCGCTCAGAGACCCCCAACCCGCCCCTCAGGGACCCCCCCCAACCCATCCCCTGAGACTCCCAACCCGCCCCTTCAGAGACCCCCCAACCAGCCCCCTCAGAGACCCCCCAACCCGCCCCCTCAGGGACCCCCAACTTCCACCTTCTCAGGGACCCTCAGTTCTCGCTCCCTCAGAGATGCACAACCCCCACCCCCTCAGAGATCCCCAAATTGCAGCCTCAGAGATCCCCAACCCGCCCCTCAGGGACCCCCCCAACCCGTCCCCTGAGACTCCCAAATTGCCCCCTCAGGGGCCCTCAACCCGCCCCCTCAGGGACCTCCAACCCTCCCCCTCAGAGACCCCCAACTTCCACCCCCTCAGAGACCCCCGAACCCGCCCCCTCAGGGACCCCCCAACCTGCCCCCTCAGGGACTCCAGAACCTGCCCCCTCAGAGACCCCCAACCCGCCCCCTCAGGGACCCCCAACTCCAGCCTCCTCAGGGACCCTCAGTTCTTGCTCCCTTAGGGATGCCCAACCCCCACCCCCTCAGTGACCCCCCAACCCGCCCCCTGAGACTCCCAACCCGTCCCCTCAGAGACCCCCAGTCCCCACTTAGCTCCAGCCGTGCCTCCTTGTCCCTTCAGCCAACCCGCCCACCCGGCATGGCACATGGAGGCCCGTTCTGGGTCCGAGCCCCTCTGGGGACCCAGGTGGGGGTCTGACTTGTCACGTCTCTCCCAGCCCCGGGTGTGTCCCTTCCCCTCAGGGGCTGTGTCCCTCGCCCACAGCTGACGGAGCCACGTGGAGCTGAGGAGACCTTGGGAGAGGCCAGGACAGGGGACATTGATGGGGCGGGGGAGGGGGGGAATATTCCGGAAGACACTCACAGCCTCTGGGTGTTGGGACGCGCCAGAAAAATAACACCAGCCTGGTAGGACTTTCCCAATTCTTACAAATTCACACCAACTTGGGCAGGAGTGATAGCACAGCGGGGAGGGTGTTTGCCTTGCATGTGCCGACCCGGGTTCGATTCCTCATCCCTCTCAGAGAGCCCGGCAAGCTACCAAGAGTATTCCGCCCGCACGGCAGAGCCTGGCAAGCTCCCCGTGGCGTCTTCGAGATGCCAAACACAGTCACAACAAGTCTCACCATGGAGACGTGACTGGGCCTGCTCGAGCAAATCGATGAACAACAGGAGGACAGTGCTACAGTGCTCACCAACTTGGCACGACTTTTCTTTTTAATATGATGCGACGACCAAGAAGTGCAAAGACCTATACTTGGGGGTGGGGGGCCATGCCCGGCGGTACTCAGGGCTTCTTTCTTCCTGACTATCCTCCAGGGTCACCACTGGTGGGTGGGGCTTGGGGGACCCTATGGGGATGCCGAGGATCGAACCCGGGTTGGCCGCATGCCGGGCAAATGCGCTACCCACTGCGCTCTCTCTTTGGCCCCCGGATGTGAACACGCTTTCCCAGACTGGTTCTGGTGCCGGCGGAACTTCGACTCTGACCACACAGAAATGTCCACTGTGAGGAGTCTGAGTCCATGCTGGCCCGTCACAGGATTGGGGGGGGAGGTCACCGTCCCAAAGCACCCTCCACACACACCCGCCACACCCGGCGGTGCTCAGGGCTGACTCCTGGCTCCTTGTTCAGGGCTGACTCCTGGCTTCTTGCTCAGGGCTCACTCCCGGCTCTGTGCTCGGGGCTGATTCCCGGCTCAGTGCTCAGGGCTGTCTCCCAGCTCTGTGCTCAGCACTGACTCCTGGCTCTGTGTTCAGGGCTGACTGACTCCTGGCTCTGTGCTCAGAACTCACTCCCAGCTCCGTGCTCAGGGCTCACTCCCGGCTCTGTGCTCAGGGCTGATTCCTGGCTCTGTGCTCAGTGCTCACTCCCGGCTCTGTGCTCAGGGCTCACTTCCGGCCCTGTGCTCAATCCCCGGCATCCCATAAGGCCCCCTGAGCACCACCAGAAATGATTTCTGAGCTCAGAGCCAGGAAGGAGTCAGCCCTGAGCATCGCCGGGTGTGGCCCCCCCAAACAAAAAACCAGGAGCTGGAGCTGGCCACGGCAGGGACCATCCATCCGTCAGGGCCGCACCTGCACATGGCTTCCGGGGTGGGGTGGGGCCCCACGCCTTGGGGTCCCGGCTCCAAATCCCCCTTAGGGGCTGGAGTAATAGCACAGCTGGGAGGGCGTTTGCCTTGCACACAGCCGACCCGGGCTCGATCCCGGGCATCCCATATGGTCCCCCGAGCACCGCCAGGAGTAACTCCTGAGTGCAGAGCCAGGAGGAACCCCTGTGCATCGCCGGGTGTCACCCAAAAAGGAAAAAAAAATCAAAAGTTCCGCATCGGGCTGGAGAGATAGCACAGCGGGTAGGGCATTGGCCTTGCACGTGACTGACCCGGGTTCGATTCCCAGCATCCCATAGGGTCCCCTGAGCACTGCCAGGAGTGAGTCCTGAGTGCAGAGCCAGGAGTAATCTCTGTGCATCGCCGGGTGTGACCCAAAAAGCAAAAAAAAAAGAAAAAAAAATCCCCCCCAGTCCTAGGCTCAGAGCCGTGACCTTGGGGCCTCCCAGATCCCTTCCTCAGTCCGGCCCCTCCGAGCGCCCCCTCCCGGGCCTGCTGCCCCCGTGCGTGTGACACACGACTTTTCCCACCGGTTCCCCAAGCCCAGGCCGGCGCTGGCTGGCAGCTGTTGAAACACGGCGGCATCTCTCTCCTGCAGAGCACAGGCGGGCGAGCAAACCCTGACAAATATTTGCAGACTGGACGAGAGAACGGCCGACCAGGTAAATATTGAAGAGAAGAGCCGATTCGTGTTGCGGGGTCTCGGCACCGGGACGCCCACGCCGAGGGCCCAGTTAGGCCACAAAGTCGCGGTCTCGGCGCTCTGGGCTTGAAAAATGTGGGATTATAAATAGACGCTCTCTGGGCCGGGGAGAGGGTGCAGACAAGGTTCGAATCCCAGCCCTGCCACTGCCCTGAGTGTGGTTTGGCTTGTCCCTGGAGGCCTCCCAGAATATTCTTTTGTTATTGTTGTTGTTGTTTTGGGTCCCACCCGGCGATGCTCAGGGCTGGCTCCCGGCTCTGCACTCAGGACTCACTCCTGGCGGTGCTTGGGGGACCCTAGGGGATGCCGGGGATCGAACCCGGTCGGCCGCGTGCAAGACAAATGCCCTTCCAGCTGTACTATCGCTCCAGCCTTTCTTCTTTCCTTCCTTCCTTCCTTCCTTCCTTCCTTCCTTCCTTCCTTTCTTTCTTTCTTTCTTTCTTTCTTTCTTTCTTTCGCTTTTTGGGTCCCACCCGGCGATGCTCAGGGCTGACTCCTGGCTCTGCACTCAGGACTCACTCCTGGCGGTGCTCGGGGGACCCTAGGGGATGCCACGCACCAGAGCAGCCACTGAGCCCTGCTGGGGAGACCCCAGCACCAAACCAACCGACTAACGGGCGAACGGAGCAAACTAGACCCTCTCTGCTCTCTGCCCCTCCCCCTGCCCCCTGTCCCAGAACCCCAGGACACAAACATCACCCCGAACCCACTGCATTTGCTGTTTGCCAAACGGCCTGTTGACAAGTGCCAAGCGCCACCCACGTCTCCCCATCCCTGGCTCTGCCCCAAGCAGCCCCGGGCGGTGTTCAGAAGTCGGGGACCCCTTCGGGCTCTTCCTTTCTGGTTTGTTTTCTGTTTGGGGGCCACACCCGGGTCAGCTGCCTGCAAGGGCAACTCGAACAGAGACGCACACATGCTGCCCCTTGGGCCAGGGCGGTGGCCCAGCACACACGTCACCAGCTTGTCCCCTCCGGAGACGGAGACGGGCCTGGGCTCAATCCACCTTCCGAGACGCCAAGGTCTCTCCTGACCCTCTCCTCCCTCTCTCCCTCTCCCTCTCTCTCTCCCTCTCTCCCTCCCTCTTTCTCTCCTTCAAAACTTCCAAATAGAACCTCTTTGTACTTCACCACTCGCCTCCTCCTGAAACTCTTTTTTATTATTTTTAAATTTTTGGGTCACACCCTGCTGGAACGCTCAGCGGTTATTCCTGACTCTGCACTCAGGAATCACTCCTGGCAGTGCTAGGGGATGCTGAGAATCGAACCCGGGTTGGCCACGTGCAAGGCAAACGCCCCCCCCCCGCTGTGCTATCGCTCCAACCCCCTTCCCTTATTATTATTATTGTTATTATTATTTTGGCCTTTTGAGTCCTACCCAGCGATGCTCAGGGCTGACTCCCGGCTCTGCACTCAGGGATCACTCCTGGCGGTGCTCAGGGGACCCTAGGGGACGCCGAGAATCGAACCCAGGTCGACCAGGGTTCGATCCCCGGCATCCCCTAGGGTCCCCCGAGCACTGCCAGGAGTGATCCCTGAATGCAGAGCCGGGAGTCAGACCTGAGCATCGCCGGGTGGGACCCAAAAAGCAATCAATCAATCAATCAATCAATCAATAAAGAGTGATGAACCAGGGACCTGGGCAATAGCACAGCAGGGAGGGCATTTAAATAAATAAAATAATAATTTAAAAAATTAAAAAATAAATAAATAAAACATAAAACACAAGCAGGGGTCAGAGCGATTGCCCAGCGGGGAGGGCATTGGCCTGGCACGCGGCCGACCCGGGTTCGATCCCCGGCATCCCCTAGGGTCCCCCGAGCACCGCCAGGAGTGATCCTTGAGTGCAGAGCCGGGAGTCAGCCCTGAGCACTATCCGGAGTGATCCCTGGATGCTCCCCTGGGCAAATCTGCAGACGGGAGACGCCTCTGAATGACGGAGGCGGGAGGGAGATCAAGTAAAACCGTCCCAAACTGGGTCGGGAGCTTCCCGAGGAGACACTTTGGCGAAGGCAAATATTTAATTTCGCAGAGGCGCTTTGAAGAGCTCCGCTCCTTCCCTCTCGTTCAACAGACGCGAAATATTGGGCACTTACGGGCTGGAACAATGACAGAGCGGAACCTTCTCCAACGCTAAGCGCGGGTTCATGCGGAGTCAGTGATGTGTGCCCCAAGCAGTCTTTCTCTCTCTCCCTCCCTCTCTCCCTCCCTCTTTCTCTCTCGTCTCTCCATCCCTCTCTCTTCCTCCCTTCCTCCCCCTCTCTCCGTTCCTCTCTCTCCCTGTCCCTCTCTCTCCTTCTCTCTCCATCTCTCTTTCCCTCTCTCCCTCCCTCTCCCCCTCTCTTTCTCTCCCTCTTTCTCCCTCTCTCCCTCCCTCTTTCTCTTTCTCCCTCTCTCTCCTTCTCTCTCTCCCTTTCTCTCTCCTCCCTCTCTCCATTTCTCTCTCTCCCTCCCTTTTCCCTCTCTCTCCCTCTCTCCATCCCTCTCTCTCTCCCTCCATCTCCCTCCCTCCCTCTCCCTCTCTCCCTCTCTCCCTTCCTATCTACTGTCTCTCCCTTTCTCCCTCTTTCTCTCTCCCTCCCTTTCTCTCCTCTTTCCCTCTCTCTTTCTCTCCCCACCCTGGCTCTCTCTGTCTCTCTCTGTCTCTCTCTGTCTCTCTGTCTCTCTGTCTCTCTGTCTCTCTCTCTCTCTCTCTCTGGTACACTCTGCGGGTTCCCTCTCCATCTTGGCCCCCCGTGTGGGCACCAAACCACTTCCTCTCAGAGCTGACGGCTTCCTGTCCACCCTTCCCGGGCCACGCTGGGGCCCCCCGGTTTGTGTCACACCAGAACCCGCCGGCCCTGGCCCTGGGTGAGTGGACAAGACCAGCTGCCGTCCCTCTGCCCTCCCCACGCCCAGATCTGAGTGTGCCGTGGGGTTGGGGGGTGGACAGTG
This sequence comes from Sorex fumeus, assembly GCF_029834395.1. Taxonomy (NCBI): domain Eukaryota; kingdom Metazoa; phylum Chordata; class Mammalia; order Eulipotyphla; family Soricidae; genus Sorex; species Sorex fumeus. The sequence goes on along the minus strand of NW_026606374.1, from coordinate 170,576 downwards.
CCCAGGTACAGGAGAGGGGGGTAGGACGTCGGGGCAGAAGCAAGGCCCACCTGGCCCAGTGTCGTAGCTGCACAAGAACACAACACTGGGGGCCCGGAGTGACAGCACAGTGGGGAGGGCGCTTGCCTTGCATGCGGCCGACCCGGGTTCGATCCCCGGCATCCCCTAGGGTCCCCCAGGTGCCACCAGGAGTGATTCCTGAGTGCAGAGCCGGGAGTCAGCCCTGAGCATCGCCAGGTGGGACCCAGAAAGCCAACAAATAAAGAAAAGAAGAAAAATAGGAACCTTCCCCCACCCATCCAGTGTAATATCCTGCCGCAACTAGCACGCCGTTGCCTCACAAACCATCAAACCGTCGCATTACTAAATTAGTGCCAGGCACCGGGGGAGGCAGGCGGGTGTGCCCTGAGCACCCAGCGCGTGGTGCCGCCCACCCAGTCATTCCGAGAGTCCCAGCCATGGACCGCGAACTCAGCCCCCACCCCACCCCCCCGGGGTTCCCGGGTTCTGCACATCTGCTCAGGGCTCCCAAACCGTGGAAAGAAGGGACGGCGGCGTCTCCCGGCCGGGGCGTGT